>NC_141833.1:22125449-22270449 GCF_982586985.1 Callionymus lyra
AAACCAACCGAACCCACGCACGACTCCAACAGGAGCCTCCGAAGCGAAGGAAACTCCCTTCCAGACTCGAAACGCTTTGTTGTGATTCTGTCATGGATCAGATCGTGCTCGAGGTTCTGAAGCCGTCACACTCCACGAGCCTCGTTCATGAAGATGCATGTTGGTGAAGGTTCACGTCCATCTGCTGATCCCCTGCAGCACCTGAGCGGCGGCACGAACACACCCCACAGTACGAGGGAAGAGCAGCAGGAAGTCAAACACCACAATAACAACATTTCAACGAATGCTTTTGTCCTGCAGAGACGTGTGGAGCGTTTTTCTCTCAAGGTTTCATATCTTAACATTTTTATTCTCATCATTATCCATCTATTCATCCATCTTCCTCTTTATCTATATATCTATCTTTCTTCTTCTTAATCCATCCATCCATCCATCCATCTTCTTCTTAATCCATCCATCCATCCATCTTCTTCTTAATCAATCCATCCATCCATCCATGCATCTATGCTTACTTCCATCCATCCATCCGTCCGTCCGTCCGTCCGTCAGTCCGTCAATCCATCCATCCATCCATCCATCCATCCATCCATCCATCCATCCATCCATCCATCCATCCATCCATCCATCCATCCATCCATCCATCCATCCATCCATCCATCCATCCATCCATCCATCCATCCATCTTCTTCTTAATCCATCCATCCATCCATGCATCTATGCTTAATCCATCCATCCATCCATCCATCCATGCATCTATGCTTACTTCCATCCATCCATCCATCCATCCATCCATCCATCCATCCATCCATCCATCCATCCATCCATCCATCCATCCATCCATCCATCCATCCATCCATCCATCCATCCATCCATCCATCCATCCATCCATCCATCCATTCTTCCATCCATCCATCCATCCATCCATCCATCCATCCATCCATCCATCCATCCATCCATCCATCCATCCATCCATCCATCCATCCATCCATCCATCCATCCATCCATCCATTAAATCCCATTGAGCCATACTTTTAGAAAGATGACTTCTTCAATTATGATTAAAAAAATCTACATACGAACGAAACTATCTTTTATTTTAAATGTAGAATAAACCTGTGAAAGATAAAACTCTTATTAAACTATTATTATTGAAGTTCGTGGAGGTAAAACGAGTTAAATGGTTAAATGATTGACGATAGTCGGATGCTAACTCTTAGCATAGCGAGGCAGGGGACAACAAAACCCTTGTTTTATTTGTTGCGTTGTAATGGAATGAACCTCCATTTTGATTCATGTATTCATACTTGCAGACCTCGTGTTACTGGTCACAGTTACATTCAACATCAATTCAAAAACGGTTTGTTTCAAATCAAAGTAGACAAACGTTCATCTTGATCTTAACAGATGTCAGTGTTTAAGATAAGATAAGGAACAGAGACTCTGGACGTCAACTTCCATATGGAGACTTAGAGGACAAATAAACTGGATGTTAATCAAAGGAAAGTGATGATTAGACAGATTGAGCCTCTAATGAAGATTCAACCTCCAAAAATGAATGATCTTTTCCTCGTCCAGGTTTCAACATCTCATGAATGTTTGTGTTGCATTATGACCACCTGTGTTTGTGTTGTAATGTCTACACAACGGTGAGTGTATCAAATCTTTCTTCCATGGCTGCCGACGACTAAACAATGATTGGATTTGAAATGAATAAAAGTCATAGAACATTCAGGTTTGTGAGATAATTAAGTATTTTAAAAAGGACTGGCACGCATCCCAGCTACCCGGGGTAAGACAGGTCCGTGCCTGCAACATAAACATTGCTATTCTTCACGCGCCTCCTCACTTGTGTACCTGAGCAGACGACAGGAAACGCTGCAGCTGCTGCTATATTTACACTGAAGGCTCTTGAAAGATTTGCATAAAACTTCATCTCCTCGGGCTCCTGTGTTCGCGGCCCAGAAGAAGAAGAAGAAGGTGCGACGGACCTGGACAGGGTGTTGATGGAGACGACCAGAAAGAGGGGATCAGCAGTGGATGAGTCACAGGAGCCCATCTGCAGAGACGCCCCGGTTCCGAGGTGGGATCTGAAGCCGACCCACAAACCTTTAGTCTCCGAGATCCTTCCTCCTCTTCGCCATCATCCCTCCATCCCTTGTTTGCGCAACAGGCGAAGCCATAAATAAACATGTCTGGAGGAGGTGGCCGGCAGAAAATAGAAAGGTGATATTGCAGGAAGGAGAGGAGGAAGAAACGAGTGTCATGTATTTGAATATTTCCCTCCGAGAATAACTCGCAGCACAACACACTTGGCAGTGAAACATCGATTCGCTTCTTATTATGAGCGACTGGAGAAGATGTTCGCTCTCCAGATGAAACTGTCAGTGGAAGAGAGGGATGGACGGAGGAGGAGAAATAAGGCATTGATTGGAAAGTTACGTCTCGCTAACATATGAAGCTGTTTTCATGATACGATGAAAAAATAAACTTTCAGGTGAGACGTTTGATTTGGTCGAACAAATAAGTGCATCAGCAACGAGAGCTTTGAAGTCTTTTCTTTGGAGACACTTGTGACGCTCGTGTCGATGTCAAGGATAACGTTTGATGTATTGAGACACGAAAGTACTTCTTCATTCATTGCTGAGGTTATGTTATGAAAACACCAGAATTAGACAAAACTAGACAATACTACACATATATACTTGTTACTACACTATCGCAACACCAGAGTCAAGTACTGGACAATACTACACATATATACTTGTTACTACACTATCGCAACACAAGAGTCAAGTACTGGACAATGCTACACATATATACTTGTTACTATACTATCACAACACCAGAGTCAAGTACTGGACAATACTACACATATATACTTGTTACTACACTATCGCAACACAAGAGTCAAGTACTGGACAATGCTACACATATATACTTGTTACTATACTATCACAACACCAGAGTCAAGTACTGGACAATACTACACATATATACTTGTTACTACACTATCGCAACACAAGAGTCAAGTACTGGACAATGCTACACATATATACTTGTTACTACACTATCACAACACCAGAGTCAAGTACTGGACAATACTACACATATATACTTGTTACTACACTATCGCAACACAAGAGTCAAGTACTGGACAATACTACACATATATCCTTGTTACTACACTATCACAACACCAGAGTCAAGTACTGGACAATACTACACATATATACTTGTTACTACACTATCGCAACACCAGAGTCAAGTACTGGACAATACTACACATATATCCTTGTTACTACACTATGACAACACCAGAGTCAAGTACTGGACAATACTACACATATATACTTGTTCCTACAGTATCATATTACTATATATCTAATCCATTGCCACTGTGATGTTATAGATTCTTGTCAGTACACACGTCCACTATATACACTGTCTTTTACCTCACTTGAGAAATGGGATGTATTTCCAGCCTGAAGTAAGAAGAGGAATAAACAAGCCTCCCACGTCAACTGCTGACTCTGCCATAAAGGACTAATGCTCTTGTTTAGATTAAAGAACGGCCACCTTGCTGATGGAGACTTCCTGCTGAGGCCCAAATATGGTCTCAGAGTCATTAACGCCGCCTTCGTTGCTGACTGAGACGGAGAGTCATGTGGAAAATTAATTTAAAAACTGTAAAAAAAACAACGTTGGCTTGATAACCAGGTAAATACGAGTCCTGTGACTGCGAATCCAGCTGATGCGCACAGAAACTTCAGGTGGATTTTTCGAGGCGTATTTTCCTGTCGAGGTTGCAGTTTTTGAAAACTTTCTACTGCGTCTTCCACCAGAAGCACCTATAGAGGAAAAGTTTCTGGAGAAGAAGCGTCACTCAAACAAATGTGACAACTACCTACCAGCTCAGTGTTCACACTATAGATGTGTCGAAGGAATATTCAAACCAGGTTTTAAGGGAAAGTCCTGCTCAGACTCCAGGAAGTAAAAAGTACAGAAGTCGATGAAAAATACTCGCTCTTGTCCAGCAGGCTGATTTGCATGAAGACTTTGAGCTCAGGTTTCTGTAGATATTACTTTAATGCTTGGATTTATTCACCGAGCTGCTGACTTTATGTTGCTGTGTATGGTTTTTGCAGCATGTTGTTAAATCTGGAGGCAGAGACAGTAAAAGTTATTACCCAGTGGACCCGGAGCCAGAGAACCTCTACAGCCAGCTCTTTGCTGATGTGATAAAAATAAAATATTTCGAACTACAAGTCCCACAATGCACTGCAGGAGGTGATAACAATATCAAATCTTTTGAACCGAACCATCAACGTGACTTGATGGTCATGTGTGGACTTCAATGACTTTCTCCTCTGAAGGAGTGTGAAGAAGTCGTTGGACTCTCAACTTAAAATGGTGCTTCTGTTGAGGATACATCGATGGATACACGGAAACATTAATGAAGAGGTGGATAAATGAATGGATGGATGGATAGATGCATTTATAGATGGATAAACATATACATGAAAGGATGGGTTGATGGATAGATACCCAGATGGATGCATAGATGGATGGATGGATAAATGGATGAATGGTAACAAAGATGGATAGATACAAGGTTGATACATGCCTGGATAGATTCATGGATCAATGGGTACATAAACAAACGAGGAGACAAACGAGGAAACAAACGAGGAAACAAACGAGGAGACAAACGAGGAAACAAACGAGGAAACAAACGAGGAAACAAACGAGGAGACAAACGAGGAGACAAACGAGGAGACAAACGAGGAAACAAAAGAGGAGACAAACGAGGAAACAAACGAGGAAACAAACGAGGAAACAAACGAGGAAACAAACGAGGAAACAAACGAGGAAACAAACGAGGAAACAAACGAGGAAACAAACGAGGAAACAAAAGAGGAGACAAACGAGGAAACAAACGAGGAAACAAACGAGGAAACAAACGAGGAGACAAACGAGGAAACAAAAGGGGAGACAAACGAGGAGACAAACGAGGAAACAAACGAGGAAACAAACGAGGACCAAACGACCAAACAAACGAGGAGACAAACGAGGAGACAAACGAGGAGACAAACGAGGAAACAAACGAGGAAACAAACGAGGAAACAAACGAGGAAACAAACGAGGAGACAAACGAGGAAACAAAAGAGGAGACAAACGACCAAACAAACGACCAAACAAACGAGGAAACAAACGAGGAGACAAACGAGGAAACAAACGAGGAAACAAACGAGGAGACGAACGAGGATACAAACGAGGAAACAAACGACCAAACAAACGACCAAACAAACGAGGAGACAAACGAGGAAACAAACGAGGAGACAAATGAGGAAACAAACGAGGAGACAAACGACCAAACGAACGAGGAGACAAACGAGGAGACAAACGAGGAAACAAACGAGGAAACAAACGAAGAGACAAACGACCAAACAAACGAGGAGACAAACGAGGAAACAAACGAGGAGACAAACGAGGAAACAAACGAGGAAACAAACGAGGAAACAAACGAGGAGACAAACGAGGAAACAAACGAGGAGACAAACGACCAAACGAACGAGGAGACAAACGAGGAGACAAACGAGGAGACAAACGAGGAAACAAACGAGGAGACAAACGAGGAAACAAACGAGGAGACAAACGACCAAACAAACGAGGAGACAAACGAGGAAACAAACGAGGAGACAAACGAGGAAACAAACGAGGAGACAAACGAC
Source organism: Callionymus lyra (assembly GCF_982586985.1). Taxonomy (NCBI): domain Eukaryota; kingdom Metazoa; phylum Chordata; class Actinopteri; order Syngnathiformes; family Callionymidae; genus Callionymus; species Callionymus lyra. The sequence continues at coordinate 22,131,182 of NC_141833.1, forward strand.
CAAACAAACGAGGAAACAAACGAGGAGACAAACGAGGAGACGAACGAGGATACAAACGAGGAAACAAACGACCAAACAAACGACCAAACAAACGACCAAACAAACGAGGAGACAAACGAGGAAACAAACGAGGAGACAAACGAGGAAACAAACAAGGAAACAAACGAGGAGACAAACAAGGAAACAAACGAGGAGACAAACAAGGAAACAAACGAGGAGACAAACAAGGAAACAAACGAGGAGACAAACGAGGAGACAAACGAGGAGACAAACGAGGATACAAACGAGGAAACAAACGAGGAAACTTACGAGGAAACAAACGAAGAGACAAACGACCAAACAAACGAGGAGACAAACGAGGAAACAAACGAGGAGACAAACGAGGAAACAAACGAGGAAACAAACGAGGAAACAAACGAGGAGACAAACGAGGAAACAAACGAGGAGACAAACGACCAAACGAACGAGGAGACAAACGAGGAGACAAACGAGGAGACAAACGAGGAAACAAACGAGGAGACAAACGAGGAAACAAACGAGGAGACAAACGACCAAACAAACGAGGAGACAAACGAGGAAACAAACGAGGAGACAAACGAGGAAACAAACGAGGAGACAAACGACCAAACAAACGAGGAAACAAACGAGGAGACAAACGAGGAGACGAACGAGGATACAAACGAGGAAACAAACGACCAAACAAACGACCAAACAAACGACCAAACAAACGAGGAGACAAACGAGGAAACAAACGAGGAGACAAATGACCAAACGAACGAGGAGACAAACGAGGAGACAAACGAGGAGACAAACGAGGAAACAAACGAGGAAACAAACGAAGAGACAAACGACCAAACAAACGAGGAGACAAACGAGGAGACAAACGAGGAAACAAACGAGGAGACAAACGAGGAAACAAACGAGGAAACAAACGAGGAAACAAACGGGGAGACAAACGAGGAAACAAACGAGGAGACAAACGACCAAACAAACGAGGAGACAAACGAGGAAACAAACGAGGAGACAAACGATCAAACAAACGAGGAAACAAACGAGGAGACAGACGACCAAACAAACGAGGAGACAAACGAGGAGACAAACGAGGAAACAAACGAGGAAACAAACAAGGAAACAAACGAGGAGACAAACAAGGAAACAAACGAGGAGACAAACAAGGAAACAAACGAGGAGACAAACAAGGAAACAAACGAGGAGACAAACGAGGAGACAAACGAGGAGACAAACGAGGATACAAACGAGGAAACAAACGAGGAAACTTACGAGGAAACAAACGAGGAGACAAACAAGGAAACAAACGAGGAGACAAACGAGGAAACAAACGAGGAAACAAACGAGGAAACAAACGAGGAGACAAACGACCAAACAAATGAGGAAACAAACAAGGAAACAAACGAGGAAACAAACAACCAAACAAACGAGGAAACAAACGAGGAAACAAACGAGGAAACAAACGAGGAAACAAACAACCAAACAAACGACCAAACAAACGACCAAACAAACGACCAAACAAACGAGGAAACAAACGAGGAGACAAACAACCAAACAAACGACCAAACAAACGAGGAAACAAACGAGGAGACAAACAACCAAACAAACGAGGAAACAAACGAGGAAACAAGCGAGGAAACAAACGAGGAAACAAACGAGGAAACAAACGAGGAAACAAACGAGGAAACAAACGAGGAAACAAACGAGGAAACAAACAACCAAACAAACGAGGAAACAAACGAGGAGACAAACAACCAAACAAACGAGGAAACAAACGAGGAAACAAACGAGGAGACAAACAACCAAACAAACGAGGAAACAAACGAGGAAACAAACGAGGAAACAAACGAGGAGACAAACAACCAAACAAACGAGGAAACAAACGAGGAAACAAACGAGGAAACAAACGAGGAAACAAACGAGGAAACAAACGAGGAGACAAACAACCAAACAAACGAGGAAACAAACGAGGAAACAAACGAGGAAACAAACAACCAAACAAACGAGGAAACAAACGAGGAAACAAACGAGGAAACAAACGAGGAAACAAACGAGGAAACAAACAACCAAACAAACGACCAAACAAACGAGGAAACAAACGAGGAAACAAACGACCAAACAAACGAGGAAACAAACGCGGAGACAAACGAGGAAACAAACGAGGAAACAAACGAGGAAACAAACGAGGAGACAAACGAGGAAACAAACGAGGAGACAAAGGACCAAACAAACGAGGAGACAAACGAGGAGACAAACGAGGAAACAAACGAGGAGACAAACGAGGAGACAAACGAGGAAACAAACGAGGAAACAAACGAGGAGACAAACGAGGAAACAAACGACCAAACAAACGACCAAACAAACGAGGAGACAAACGAGGAGACAAACGAGGAAACAAACGAGGAAACAAACGAGGAAACAAACGAGGAAACAAACGAGGAGACAAACGAGGAGACGAACGAGGATACAAACGAGGAAACAAACGAGGAAACAAACGACCAAACAAACGAGGAGACAAACGAGGAAACAAACAAGGAGACAAACGACCAAACGAACGAGGAGACAAACGAGGAGACAAACGAGGAAACAAACGAGGAAACAAACGAAGAGACAAACGACCAAACAAACGAGGAGACAAACGAGGAGACAAACGAGGAAACAAACGAGGAGACAAACGAGGAAACAAACGAGGAAACAAACGAGGAAACAAACGAGGAAACAAACGAGGAGACAAACGAGGAAACAAACGAGGAGACAAACGACCAAACAAACGAGGAGACAAACGAGGAAACAAACGAGGAGACAAACGAGGAGACGAACGAGGATACAAACGAGGAAACAAACAACCAAACAAACGACCAAACAAACGAGGAGACAAACGAGGAAACAAACGAGGAGACAAACGACCAAACGAACGAGGAGACAAACGAGGAGACAAACGAGGAAACAAACGAGGAAACAAACGAAGAGACAAACAACCAAACAAACGAGGAGACAAACGAGGAGACAAACGAGGAAACAAACGAGGAGACAAACGAGGAAACAAACGAGGAAACAAACGAGGAAACAAACGAGGAGACAAACGAGGAAACAAACGAGGAGACAAACGATCAAACAAACGAGGAAACAAACGAGGAGACAAACGACCAAACAAACGAGGAGACAAACGAGGAAACAAACGAGGAAACAAACAAGGAAACAAACGAGGAGACAAACAAGGAAACAAACGAGGAGACAAACAAGGAAACAAACGAGGAGACAAACAAGGAAACAAACGAGGAGACAAACGAGGAGACAAACGAGGAGACAAACGAGGAGACAAACGAGGAGACAAACGAGGAAACAAACGAGGAAACAAACGAGGAAACAAACGAGGAGACAAACAAGGAAACAAACGAGGAGACAAACGAGGAAACAAACGAGGAAACAAACGAGGAAACAAACGAGGAAACAAACGAGGAGACAAACGAACAAACAAACGAGGAAACAAACGACGAGACAAACGAGGAAACAAACGAGGAAACAAACGAGGAAACAAACGAGGAAACAAACGAGGAAACAAACGAGGAGACAAACGAGGAAACAAACGAGGAAACAAACGACGAGACAAACGAGGAAACAAACGAGGAGACAAACGAGGAAACAAACGAGGAAACAAACGACGAGACAAACGAGGAAACAAACGAGGAAACAAACAAGGAAACAAACGAGGAGACAAACAAGGAAACAAACGAGGAGACAAACAAGGAAACAAACGAGGAGACAAACGAGGAAACAAACGAGGAGACAAACGAGGAGACAAACGAGGAGACAAACGAGGAGACAAACGAGGAGACAAACGAGGAAACAAACGAGGAAACAAACGAGGAAACAAACGAGGAGACAAACGAGGAAACAAACGAGGAGACAAACGAGGAAACAAACGAGGAAACAAACGAGGAAACAAACGAGGAAACAAACGAGGAGACAAACGAGGAAACAAACGAGGAAACAAACGACGAGACAAACGAGGAAACAAACGAGGAGACAAAGGAGGAGACAAACGAGGAAACAAACGAGGAAACAAACGAGGAAACAAACGAGTAAACAAACGAGGAAACAAACGAGGAAACAAACGAGGAAACAAACGAGGAGACAAACGAGGAGACAAACGAGGAAACAAACGAGGAAACAAACGAGGAAACAAACGAGGAGACAAACGAGGAAACAAACGAGGAAACAAACGAGGAAACAAACGAGGAAACAAACGAGGAGACAAACGAGGAGACAAGGGAAACAAACGAGGAAACAAACGAGGAGACAAACGAGGAAACAAACGAGGAAACAAACGAGGAAACAAACGAGGAGACAAACGAGGAAACAAACGAGGAAACAAACGAGGAAACAAACGAGGAAACAAACGAGGAGACAAACGAGGAGACAAACGAGGAGACAAACGAGGAAACAAACGAGGAGACAAACGAGGAGACAAACGAGGAAACAAACGAGGAGACAAATGAGGAAACAAACGAGGACACAAACGAGGAGACAAACGAGGAAACAAACGAGGAAACAAACGAGGAGACAAACGAGGAAACAAACGAGGAAACAAACGAGGAGACAAACGAGGAAACAAACGAGGAAACAAACGAGGAGACAAACGAGGAAACAAACGAGGAGCCAGATTGTTGACTTTGTCTTAATTGTTCCTGAAGGTCTCTCCATAAATCAGGTCTTTAAATAACAGCAGGCTGTTGTGCTGGAGTCCCAGAAGATCCCAGTGACACACATGTGGTCCCTGGAGATCCACCTCGGCTCTGACGTCCTACACGTTCATGCGTCTGCATAAGATCCTCCTGTGAAGGTCCTGAAGTGTCTCCTGGTGTCGTGAAGCCTTCGCTTCTGATGGACGCGACCTAATCCTCCGCTCGCGGCTGCAAACATGCAGATGTTTGTGGCGAGACGTTAATAATGCATCGAGAAACATGGATGCTTTCTAACCTCCTGTTGTTGCTCGAGAGGATACACGCCCTCATGAATGAAACATCCCATCATAGAGTCTAATATCATGTTGAAATCTTTAAATAAAAGCCCTGGTTTGACTCGTGGAGTCCAAACACAGAGCGGCCGATGATACGTAACAATGTTTGTCGTCGAGCTCACTGTTTATTCATTTTAATGTAGTGACTGGAGCTCACAGCTGAAGGTCACATTCAAATTTCCTTCCCTGGTTCGAGCGGAAAACATGGACGAAGGGATTTTTTTTTGCTCAAAGATTCACAGAAATGTGTCAACTTTGACCAGAAAAGCAAAGAATCTTCTCAGTTCAAAAATAGTTAAAGTTTTTCTTTGTGATGTTGAGTTTAACGGATATGAATATATTTGTATTAATACTGATGGATACAAATAAACAATAGTTATATTACAAGAGTGTATGAAAATATCGATTCACTTAAAAGTCATATTTTTACACTCGTGTTGTTGATAATCTTCAGAGTCTCATCTGTTCTTTTTATAGACAAAAATGTTTGTTCATTTTAATGTAGTGACTGGAGCTCAGTTGTCTTCGTCCAAAAAAGACACTTAAAAACATCCAAATACCTCCATGTACTGCTGGTCTGTGACGTCCATCTTGGATCGAAGCCTTGACAAGAAAATACTTGTTCCGTAAAAACTTAAACAAGTCTTTATTTTAATCTAAAAAAGAACAGATTACTCTGAAAATAGTCCCAAGATTAGTCGACATGAGAGTTTGAGAATTTTGGGTAAACCAACTAATTCAGCTAAAACTACCACAACACTGCAAACAGACAGACGTGATGAAAGATGCATTTCCAAAGGATGTCAACAGGTGGCGCTCAGTGCTTCAAAGATGAGGTTCTTCTTCTTTTAATGGTTGACCAGAGAGAAGATCGTTTGCTGTTTTGAACCGTTTTTTTTCACAGTGAGAACTTCCTGGAACATACAACTTAATCATCTGTTTTATCCCTAAGATTTTTGATGCTATGTTTACATTCCCATGTTGAAAGCTAAGATTCCTCCATCAGGTTCTTATCAAGTGTGTGTAACCCATATCTTCGCCTTCTTTATTCCGTTTTGACTCGGCTAGAAGGATATTTGTACGATACCATTCTTTGGAAGAAACTTGAATATGTCACAGTACAGGTTGGAATCAAGTAGAATCAGGAATACTAGTATTACAGATTGTAATCCTGCTACTGAACTGGGATCTTTATATTGATATGGGTTAAGGTTTGATTACATCAAAATAATCCGAATTTCTCCTCTTAGAATTGGAGATTATCCTGTAGATTTCACATTTGTCTTAGTACAGGTTGGAACTCCAATATTCAGATTTCAGTTTATTAGTAGTATTCCAATCCAGTAAAGTACAGATTGTATTTGTACAAGTAGGATTCCAGATCCTACTAGTACAGATTGGAATTCCCATTTAATTCCCAATTCCAATCTGTACTAGTAGGATTCAAGATCCTACTAGATTCCAATCTGTACTTGTAGTATTCCAGATCCTACTAGATTCCAATATGTACAAGTAGTATTCCAGATCCTACTAGATTCCAGTGTGTACTAGTAGGATTCAAGATCCTACTAGATTCCAATCTGTACTAGTAGTATTCCAGATCCTACTAGATTCCAATCTGTACTAGTAGGATTCCAAATCCTACTAGATTCCAATCTGTACTAGTAGGATTTCAGATACTACTAGATTCCAATCTGTACTAGTAGTATTCCAGATCCTACTAGATTCCATCTGTACTAGTAGTATTCCAGATCCTACTAGATTTGAATTCCCATTTCATTCCCAATTCCAATCTGTAATAGTAGTATTCCAGATCCTACTAGATTCCAATCTGTACTAGTAGTATTCCAGATCCTACTAGATTCCAATCTGTACTCATAGTATTCCAGATCCCACTAGATTCCAATCTGTACTAGTAGGATTCCAAATCCTACTAGATTCCAATCTGTACTAGTAGGATTTCAGATACTACTAGATTCCAATCTGTACTAGTAGTATTCCAGATCCTACTAGATTCCATCTGTACTAGTAGTATTCCAGATCCTACTAGATTTGAATTCCCATTTCATTCCCAATTCCAATCTGTAATAGTAGTATTCCAGATCCTACTAGATTCCAATGTGTACTAGTAGTATTCCAGATCCTGCTAGATTCCAATCTGTACTAGTAGTATTCCAGATCCTACTAGATTCCAATCTGTACTAGTAGTATTCCAGATCCTACTAGATTCCAATCTGTACTAGTAGTATTCCAGATCCTACTAGATTCCATCTGTACTAGTAGTATTCCAGATCCTACTAGATTTGAATTCCCATTTCATTCCCAATTCCAATCTGTAATAGTAGTATTCCAGTTCCTACTAGATTCCAATGTGTACTAGTAGTATTCCAGATCCTGCTAGATTCCAATCTGTACTAGTAGTATTCCAGATCCTACTAGATTCCAATCTGTACTAGTAGTATTCCAGATCCTACTAGATTCCATCTGTACTAGTAGTATTCCAGATCCTACTAGATTTGAATTCCCATTTCATTCCCAATTCCAATCTGTAATAGTAGTATTCCAGATCCTACTAGATTCCAATGTGTACTAGTAGTATTCCAGATCCTGCTAGATTCCAATCTGTACTAGTAGTATTCCAGATCCTACTAGATTCCAATCTGTACTAGTAGTATTCCAGATCCTACTAGATTCCAATCTGTACTAGTAGTATTCCAGATCCTACTAGATTCCATCTGTACTAGTAGTATTCCAGATCCTACTAGATTTGAATTCCCATTTCATTCCCAATTCCAATCTGTAATAGTAGTATTCCAGATCCTACTAGATTCCAATGTGTACTAGTAGTATTCCAGATCCTGCTAGATTCCAATCTGTACTAGTAGTATTCCAGATCCTACTAGATTCCAATCTGTACTAGTAGTATTCCAGATCCTACTAGATTCCAATCTGTACTAGTAGTATTCCAGATCCTACTAGATTCCATCTGTACTAGTAGTATTCCAGATCCTACTAGATTTGAATTCCCATTTCATTCCCAATTCCAATCTGTAATAGTAGTATTCCAGATCCTACTAGATTCCAATGTGTACTAGTAGTATTCCAGATCCTGCTAGATTCCAATCTGTAATAGTAGTATTCCATATCCTACTAGATTCCAATGTGTACTAGTAGTATTCCAGATCCTGCTAGATTCCAATCTGTACTAGTAGTATTCCAGATCCTACTAGATTCCAATCTGTACTAGTAGTATTCCAGATCCTACTAGATTCCATCTGTACTAGTAGTATTCCAGATCCTACTAGATTTGAATTCCCATTTCATTCCCAATTCCAATCTGTAATAGTAGTATTCCAGATCCTACTAGATTCCAATGTGTACTAGTAGTATTCCAGATCCTGCTAGATTCCAATCTGTACTAGTAGTATTCCAGATCCTACTAGATTCCAATGTGTAATAGTAGTATTCCAGATCCTACTAGATTTGAATTCCCATTTCATTCCCAATTCCAATCTGTAATAGTAGTATTCCAGTTCCTACTAGATTCCAATGTGTACTAGTAGTATTCCAGTTCCTACTAGATTCCAATGTGTACTAGTAGTATTCCAGATCCTACTAGATTCCAATGTGTACTAGTAGTATTCCAGATCCTACTAGATTCAAATCTGTACTAGTAGTATTCCAGATCCTACTAGATTCCAATGTGTAATAGTAGTATTCCAGATCCTACTAGATTTGAATTCCCATTTCATTCCCAATTCCAATCTGTAATAGTAGTATTCCAGTTCCTACTAGATTCCAATGTGTACTAGTAGTATTCCAGATCCTACTAGATTCCAATCTGTACTAGTAGTATTCCAGATCCTACTAGATTCCAATTTGTACTAGTAGTATTCCAGATCCTACTAGATTCCATCTGTACTAGTAGTATTCCAGATCCTACTAGATTTGAATTCCCATTTCATTCCCAATTCCAATCTGTAATAGTAGTATTCCAGATCCTACTAGATTCCAATGTGTACTAGTAGTATTCCAGATCCTGCTAGATTCCAATCTGTACTAGTAGTATTCCAGATCCTACTAGATTCCAATCTGTACTAGTAGTATTCCAGATTCTACTAGATTCCAATCTGTACTAGTAGTATTCCAGATCCTACTAGATTCCATCTGTACTAGTAGTATTCCAGATCCTACTAGATTTGAATTCCCATTTCATTCCCAATTCCAATCTGTACTAGTAGTATTCCAGATCCTACTAGATTCCAATCTGTACTAGTAGTATTCCAGATCCTACTAGATTCCAATCTGTACTGTGACATATACATACGTATCCTTGTTCCTACAGTATTGCAAGGTATCATAATATATCGTGTCATTGCACATGTATCGCGATCTGGATCGTATCGTATTTTAAATACACACCTCTAATAAACCATTACTTATACAATCATATATATTCCCCTCATTAATGTAGTGCTCATAGGAGTGTGTAGAATTAAATAGTATCATGGTTTCTTATAAATATATCAAATACTTTTTATTAATTCAAGTTTTTCTCTGAATTTTTAATTAACCTTTACTTCCAATAATCAGTAGTTTCAACTTAAAATCAAGACGTGTGCATCAAACCCACATGTGTCGGCACGACAACAACAACAACAACAAAAAGCAGTAGAAACAAATCCTCACGGAGCGATCGAGCCGAGGAGACAAATCCATGCGACGCCTCACAGGTTCCTGTCGGGGGTTTACAGGTTTGAGAGGAGGCAAGGTGAGCGTCCCCCCGGGAGCCCCTCGCTCTGAGTGCCCAGCGAGACGAGAACACAATAGGACTTTCCAGCCTCCTCGCCAAAACACTCTCTCCCGGATAAACCTGGAGTCGATGTGCACTCAGACGCACCTATCAGCGGCAAATACACTCGCTTTAGAGTGAAATGAATGGACTTTAAACAGCTCGTGGATCGATGGCGGAGAGAAAAGTCAGTCAATTTTTAGACGCCTCTGGCGGCTGAATATTTGTGGACGTAGAAAAAATGGCTGTTAAGTTCCAACCTTTTTTTTTTTTGAAGGCTTCCTAACAGACATCGATCAACGACGTGTTATTATAGTGTAGTTATGATTGCCGTGGATGGACTTATGGACCGTTTTCACGGTCACTCCTGGATCTCCTCGTGACTCTGTTGAAGGCTGGAGATGTGAGCTGTGTCTCAAATCACATACTTGCGTACTTAAATTGAGTATTCTTAGTGCATAAGTGCGTCTCAATTCTTAGTATGTCTAATTATCTAATGTAGTGTTCCATACACACTCAATTGTCACTAAAACGCCCACAAAACTGAGTATGCAGATGCATACAAAGTAAGTAAGTAAGTAAGTAAGTAATATTTATTTATATAGTGCTTTTCGAGACCAGGGTCACAAAGCGCTTAAACAATCAAAACAATACTCAAAAAAGTACTTTAAAGATCAAGATAATACTGAGAACAACACAGGAGTTCGAGAAATTCAAGGAAAAGCCTGAACAAGTAAACAGAAGTAACGTCATGTATATTTATATATATATATATATATATATATATATATATATATATATATATATATATATATATATATATATATATATATATGAGCTCCTATGAGCACTACATTAATGAGGGGAATATATATGATTGTATAAGTAATGGTTTATTAGAGGTGTGTATTTAAAATACGATACGATCCAGATCGCGATACATGTGCAATGACACGATATATTATGATACCTTGCAATACTGTAGGAACAAGGATACGTATGTATACTGTATTTCACAGTACAGATTGGAATCTAGTAGGATCTGGAATACTACTAGTACAGATTGGAATTGGGAATGAAATGGAATTCCAATCTAGTAGGATCTGGAATACTACCAGTACAGATTGGAATCTAGTAGTATCTGGAATCCTACTAGTACAGATTGGAATCTAGTAGGATCTGGAATCCTACTAGTACAGATTGGAATCTGGAATCCTACTAGTACAGATTGGAATCTAGTGGGATCTGGAATACTACTAGTACAGACTGGAATCTAGTAGGAATATATATTTACCTACACTTACAGGTGTATTTTCAGCAGCAGTATGAGGATGACACACGATGATACCGGCGTAAATATCTCGCCAATATTTCTCATATTTCTTGATCCAAACCAAACGTGCTGCCAGCAGGTGGCGATAGTGTTCCTACAGCTGGTTGAAATCATGGTTAAATAGTAGTAGAAGAAGAAGCTGTCGCGTCATTTCCTGTTAGTGTGTAGCAGCAGAGTTTGATTTGAGACGTACTATCTGTGGAGGATTAGTTACTAGTTAGTACGTACACTATCCTGATGCATAAATATATCTATTTATAAATATATATATATATATATCAAGTGTCACGAAGTATCAAGTCATAAGGTTGAGGTAACATCTGACATTAATATAAATGGTTAACATGCATCGTCGTCATGAAGATTCAAAGTCAAGTCCATTTATGAATAATAACGAGAGGATTTGGAAGAAGCCGGAGGCAAAAATATGTTGGAAAACTACTCAGTGATTGATCCCAGAATAAGATGAAAGTCAAGGGACTTGTATATGTCGTCAGTTTTCAAACTAACGTGTGTTCGTTTAGGAAAAAAACAAATCGTCGCAATTTTTGCTGGAATCACCGAACATCTCCGAGCATAAAGACATAAACCAGACGAGTCTACGATGGAAACGGTCGTCGCTCTGAGACGCGTCGACAGTTAGAAGACCGTTTACAGCCCAGAGTCTGGATTCCAGAAAAACTCCACGAGGAGCAACAGAGGAGGTTTATAGTCATGTTTCTGAGATTCCGTCGGTGTCTGATGATTGATCTACGACGTGTAGCGTTCGCTATCTGCGACTGACGAGTGATGGAGTTTGACGAGGAAAACAATCGGATCTTTGCAGTCAAGCAGCCGCTGACGTCGTCCATGTTGACTCACAATACTTGGTGTGCGAGACCCTGGAGGATTAGATTCTCATTTCAAGACTCGGTGTCAGGAAAGGTTCATGAAGCTCATCTCTCTTGGCAAACATTCATTGTTCAGCGAAGGAAAATGAAAATGTATTAAATTACTATATTACAGCCTTTTAAATGTATGTTTTTACGGTTATTTTTATTTCTTGATTAAAATATAGCATATTTATTATACAATTATATTTTGAATATGAAATGAAATGCTCTGGTTAAAGAATATACTTATAATTTACAGAATAAAAATATTAGGAATAAGAGTTATTTTTTGTATTAAGGAAAAATATGACTTTTATTGAAATGTTGCTTTTGATTTAATACTATTCTTATATTATTGACTTTTATTGAAACGTTATCCTGTTTAAAGCATTACAAATAAGCATTAATCATTGACTGTATTTAATCTTTAGTCTTGTCGAAGAATAGCATATATATATTTTAGAAAAATACACTTTGTCATACTGTTAAAAATAAGATTTTTTTTTTGGGTCCACTAGGGGCGCCAACGTTAACAAATGATTTTCTAGAAGTGTAGGGTTGTAACTGTTGTGTATTCGGATACATGCGGTCGTGCTATATAACCAATAGAGTGTTCTGTCTCCATTCAAACACCTCCTAATCCCATTAAAACAAACCCCTGCCATTAGTAATCAGAGAGAAAAAAACAACAACATTATTTATGTACATCGACTTCAAATAAAAACTTATAGAAATATATTTTATATTAATGACTTTAAGGCGCATTTAAAGTTGATCTTGAAAATCGAGACTTTACCTTATGCATTAATTCTGGTTTTACTGCATCAAAATGTTGGTAAACTATTTAGCCAGGCCTGAGCCACCGTAGTATTACCTCGCAAGTCAAAATAGTATAACCTTTTAAATAAATACAGAGCTGCAAAACATAAAACTATGGGTCTTTATTTTGTAATTAACCTACATTTTAAACCCTGTATAAATACAATGAATGTGTAAGAATACAATTGTGGCCCTTGTTACTTTATAGAAACCACATGACCCAAAGACACTCGCCTCATTGGTCGACAGCATCACAGGCATCTTAATACTGGAGAGAGATGTTCGCGGAGGAGAAAAAAAAGACGGTGATAGATTTTCCTCAACGGTTGTGATTTGTTACCCGAGGAACCGTCACACATGCAGACGGCTCTGAAATGATCCGACATGTCGTCGCCCTGTGATCGAGCGCTGATGGTTAGACGAGCTGTCACTCATCTCCTCAGAACCCCCCCCGTGAGTCGTTCATCCGAGACCCTCCATCTCCATGGAGGACCTCAGCGTCCGGCCTCACGATGCAGCGGCGTGTTGTCGTCGCGGCAGACGAGAGCGAAGCGACACGTGATCCTCGCCCGGCTGCCAGGACTGTGAGTCTGTGAGGCTTCGTGAGCCCAAAATAGAAGTCGGTGCTCAGGGAGAGGTCGGGTTGCTGGTGATGGCAGCGCTCGCTGGGACCCGGAGTCTTGGATCCTGTACCTCGAGATGAGTCGCCGTCCCTCGTCATGACCACGACTGACTTATTGAAAGTTTGAAACTCAGTTCATCCACCTGGAGATTTTCTCTGAAGCCACTTGAACAACGAGATTCATTATCAAAACGATCGCATCAGGAGTCGCAGTTGAATCTTAGCAACAAGTCGAATCTGATCTCTGCCGCCCTGAGACGGTGCATACCTCTGCCAAGGCTCCTCCTTACATCACTGATCTGATCCAGCCTTACACCCCAGCTCGGGCTCTGAGGTCTGTGGATCAGAATCTACTGATGGTTCCTGAACTTCTGGACCAGAGGAGAGAAATCCTTCCAGACTGTTGCTCCTAAGCTTTGGAACCATCTCTGTGTTTGATGATCTACTGACTCCTTTAAGAAACATCTGTGTTTGATGATCTACTGACTCCTTCAAGAAACATCTGTGTTTGATGATCTACTGACTCCTTCAAGAAACATCTGTGTTTGATGATCTACTGACTCCTTTAAGAAACATCTTAAGACGTTTCTATTTGTTCAGGCTTTTCCTTGAATTTCTCGAACTCCTGTGTTGTTCTCAGTATTATCTTGATCTTTAAAGTATATACTTTTTTGAGTATTGTTTTGATTGTTTAAGCGCTTTGTGACCCTGGTCTGGAAAAGTGCTATATAAATAAATATTACTTACTTACTTACTTACTTACTTACAAGGAGCTCATTTCACTTCTTTTTATAACGTGAAATGGAAAACATTATTTGAGATGATGTGATGTTAGTTCAGGTTTAGTTCACCTTAAATCCAAACTACTTTCTACTCACAAGCGATATAAACCAGAAGTACTGCAAAAGTACTTCGGGAAACATCGCGAGCCAGAGCGCGTACTACTATACTGTCGACCGTCTACACTGGAAGCGATACTTACCCAGAGAACTTCCTGTTCATATCGCTTGTTATTATTTCAACTTTCTGCTACGAACGATCTTAAAATATAGACTTTTATGAGTTTGTTCAGAACAATTTGTAATGTGGACGTCACAGACGAGCAGTCTGGAGGTATTTCGATGTTTTTACGTGTCTTTTTGTACGAAGATGAAGACGAAGACAACTGAGCTCCAGTCTCTACATTAAAATAAACAAACATGTTCGTCTAGAACTCTAAAAAGAACAGATTACTCTGAAAATAATCAACGTTAGTCGACATGAGGGTGAGTAGAACATTTGACTTGAACCGTGATGCTCGGTTGAAAAGACATCGTTCCAACCCCAAGACCCAGGTTCAAAACTCCAGCATTACATATCACAGGACGGTGGTCTTCCTGCTGGGCCTGAAGCCTGTCAGACCTCCAACGGTGACTGTGGCGGACCGTGCACGGCGAGGGCGTCCTTTTCCCTGAGCCAGGCCGAAGCCTGACCGCATTCCGAGGTTTTTTTGCCGCAGGGTCTCCAGCTGGGCACCACCGGCCATTGACATTTCGCCCCCTTAAACCAGAACATCTCCCGGTGGCGGTGGCGGGGCCCCACCAGCAAAAAACCCAGTTACATGCCATGTGCTCCCCAAACTTTGTCACGCCTTTTTAAGCCAGAGCCAGTGACTCGCTTTTTTCGGCTTCCTCGTAGAGCTCTTTGGTGGATCTGCCCGGTTTGGGTCCACGGAGCAATCTTAGCCAGCAACTCTAAAACCATGCTTTAAGAGCGTTATTAGGAAAATACTTCAGTTTTTTAGTGGTTCTGAAAGCAGCTGGGCGCGTTAGCATCGGCGGTGAGAAGCCGCACAAGAACATAAAGACATCATTCAAGGTCTACCTCAAGCCAGGTGGAATTTTAAGAACATTAATTAAATAAATCTCTTAACATAACAACACTGTTGAGCGTCGTTCAAAACCTTCGAGAACTCAACGACCCCACTTTACACCTTTTTTTGTTCAGATCCAATTAATTGTTTCACAGTCAAATCCGGGCGACAACATTTTCCCGTCGCACACAAAAGCCCGGCGAACACAAAAGTCATTCATTGGGTACGACTGTGATTGTCAGGCGGCTCCAAGGACGGCCTATTCTCCGGCGGCGGCCTGTTGTGCGCCGCGATGACATCAAAAAAGGGAGAATAATCACCAACGAATCACAGTTTTCCGCTCGTCCCGTTGTGTTGGACTGACTCTCGGTTTAACGGCGTCACCTTGGCGGAGATGATTGGAGCGACGGATGAATGCGAAGGAGAGAAAGTATTCAGACTTCGGTCCAGAGTCGCTGAGGATGTGTTGACGTTCAATGGTCGTTGCCAGGCGTGTTGCCATGGAGACACCAAGTGCTTGACTGAAGGTTTTCTTCTTTCGCGTCTTCTTTAACTTCTAATGAGGATCTAATCAACCCTCCTATATCAACTCGTTAGAGTTCAAACCTACTCGAGGTTCAAGGTTCTTCTGAAGTTCTATCCTGTACGTATCAGAAAAATCACTTTATGTTCCTGTAACAGCTGGTTTTAAGAAAGAAAAACTACATTTTGCTTCTTCTCGGACTGAAGGAATTTTCGGAATTTTGACCTTGTCCAATTTAACACCTGTGTCGTGCCTGACCAAAAATTAAAAATAATGTTGACGGCCCCTTGTGACTCGTGGGGGTCACGTTCTTAAAACAAACTGCAAAAACAAATCCGTGAAAAAGAAGAGACCATCAAAGTTTCCACCTCCTGTGGTGCTTTGCCGCCCAGTCGGCTAATCATCTTTGGAACGGCACCAACTGCAGCTTCATTAATTGCACTAAAAAAAGGAGCAGAAGAAAGGTGAGTCACTAGTGTCCTTCTAAAAAAGAAAAAGTATTTAATTCAATATTGAATTCCTTCAACACGTGAGAAAGTGTAAGTAACGGAAGTCTGCGCTACTTCCAACCACGTCGCTATGTCATGTATCTATTGAGGATTTCTACAAATGTCAAATAAAAGCTTCTCATGTAATCCATGCGTTTGTTTCTTCTCGTCTGGACTATTGTAACAGTTTGTTTTCATGTCTTAACAAGAAGGATCGTCTCG
Organism: Callionymus lyra; assembly: GCF_982586985.1. Classification (NCBI taxonomy): domain Eukaryota; kingdom Metazoa; phylum Chordata; class Actinopteri; order Syngnathiformes; family Callionymidae; genus Callionymus; species Callionymus lyra. Next base: position 22,147,734 of record NC_141833.1, read on the forward strand.
CCTGCAGTTGATTCAGAACTCTGCAGCGAGAATTCTGAGCCGCTCTAGTAGAAGAACTCACATTTCTCCTTCAAACTCTTCACTGGCTTCCAGTTTCTTTCAGGATCAACTTTAAAATTCTGGTTCTTACTTTCAGATCTATTCATGGTCAGACTCCTCCTTACATCACTGATCTGATCCAGCCTTACACCCCAGCTCGGTCTCTGAGGTCTGTGGATCAGAATCTACTTATGGTTCCACGCACACGGCTCAGGACCAGAGGAGAGAAATCCTTCCAGACTGTTGCTCCTAAGCTTTGGAACGATCTTCTCTCTCTTTGCTCTTGATGATCTACTGACTCCTTTAAGAAACACCTTAAGACGTTTCTATTTGTTCAGGCTTTTCCTTGAATTTCTCGAACTCCTGTGTTGTTCTCAGTATTGTCTTGATCTTTAAAGTATGTACTTTTTTGAGTATTGTTTTGATTGTTTAAGCGCTTTGTGACCCTGGTCTCGAAAAGCGCTATATAAATAAATATTACTTACTTACTTACTTACTCATTGAGGAACATGAAACTAGTTTTTGCTCTTTCATCCTGGTGACTACTGGGTCATGAACTGGTGACCTTGACCTCTAGCCTGGCGTCGTCACGTTCCAAGAACCCTTGTGATGCATCTCAGAACGATGCCCACGGGGGCGTCACCCCAGATAGACTCACGGATCAGGTCTCCTCTTGAAGAACTCGCCTCCAGTCTCTCTGCCCAGAAGTCCTGAGGCTCCGACCCCTCGTCCAAGTCGAGACGTTCTTCCGACAGAACCTGATTCCCGGAAAGGTTCCATTGAACTCGTCGCCACGACACGAATGAGAGATCGATTTTTTTTTTTTTAAAGAAGTACGTCTGCAAACACAAGAGCCGATACATTATGACCAGCGGCTCTTCTGGTGGTTGCGGAGGTCGGCGACTGTGGGAAGAAGGCGTTGAAGGCTCCGGGAACGTGGGCGGCTGATCCGTGAATTAATGAAGCTTCTTCCATGCCTTGTGTCCAGTTCACACGAGGCGATCTTACATGCGAGAGGAAGAAGCGTTTTTTTAGCCCAGACTCCGACACTTCAAATGAACATTTGCATAAACATACTATAAAAAACAACATCCATCATTGTTCTCACTCGTTCCCTGTTCACCGGAGAGCTTTCATGATCCAGGCCTTTGATACTCGAAAAGATGGGCTGAAAGTGGAGGATGAAGGAGGAGGGAGGATTCACTGATTATCATCCATTACTCCGTAATTGAGTTGCTGGGACTTTTCAAATTTAAACTAATTCCATAATCAATTGAATCATCTTTTTTTATTTTTTTAATAAGATAACAGTCGTGGGAGAAGAAGTTCTCAAATGAAACAAGTGGACAGAAATGATGATGTTTTAAATGAAAGTGTTGATCATAGTAATGAATGTCAGCTCCTGCAGTTCAGAGACAAGAATGTGCATAAAAAACAAGACAAATAATAAACGATCCAGTTTATTTACGAGAGCAGTTTCTCAACCATTTTTTTGATAGTTTTCTGATCAATTGTTATATTTATAATGAATTAACCTAATTGATCACGTTGTCATTCAATGTTTGGTGAAAGTGCTCAAATAAAGTTTGAATATAAATTACAAGAATGTAGTGAATGACTCATCAAGTGAGAGGATTTGAAATCCAAATATTCATCAGCAAAGATGTGTTCAATCGTTCCTGTCGTCACCTCGAGTCATCACTGCCAGGTACAGGTGCTGCGACCGGCCGAGTTCAAACCAGTGTCAGTCGCTTTAACAGTCGTTTGTGTTATTTAATCATCATTACAGTGACAGACCTCATTCAAACACACCTCGACTACATTTAAAGATCACCTAATGTGCTGATTTAAGTGTGTCTTAAATTGTTCGAGGACCTCTAAATACTCTATTACACTCATCAGTTTCTTTTTGCACAAAACTCTCATTTAATAAAGACATTTAAGGTAAGGTAAGGTAAGGTAAGGTAAGGTAAAAACTTTATTGTTTTTTACCAATAGCCAGCAATTTTTCATAATTTGTGACCCTGGTCTAGAAAGGCGCTATATAAATAGAGATTATTATTATTATTATTATAAACAATAAAAAATAATACATAAAATAAAATAAGAAGAAGAACATAAAGAGGAAGAACAAGATGACACAATCTAAGTCTAAAGATAAAGATAAAGAACATAGGTCAAAGAAAAACAACAAAGACAAAGGATACAAAGACTAACATAGAACAGAACATCCAGATACTCTCACTCCACTCCTGCCCCCGAACCAAATACGATAGAAAATACGATCCAAGTATGTTTTCGGTGGAAAGATTTGGAGTAAGAGATTAAACGGCTTGTGGAACTGCGACATATCGTGGATACACTAGCGAACTAACAGCTCTGTGCTTCAGAAAAGGATTCAGCAGTATTTTCAGCAGTAGGAGGATGACACACGATGATACCGGTGTAAATATCTCGTCAATATTTCTCATATTTCTTGATCCAAACCAAACGTGCTGCCAGCAGGTGGCGCTAGTGTTCCTACAGCTGGTTGAAATCATCGAGAAGAAGAAGCTGTCGCGTAATTTCCTGCAGAGTTTTATTTGAGACATACTATCTGTGGGGAATTAGTTACTAGTTAGTACGTACACTATCCTGATGCATACTAACTTCTAGTATACTAAGAGAAGTGTTTTATTTGAGACATACTATCTGTGGAGGATTAGTTACTAGTTAGTACGTACACTATCCTGACGCATACTTACTTCTAGTATACTAAGAGAAGTGTTTTATTTGAGACATACTATCTGTGGAGGATTAGTTACTAGTTAGTACGTACACTATCCTGATGCACACTAACTTCTAGTATACTAAGAGAAGTATTTGAGACATACTATCTGTGGAGGATTAGTTACTAGTTAGTACGTACACTATCCTGATGCATACTAACTTCTAGTATACTAAGAGAAGTATTTGAGACATACTATCTGTGGAGGATTAGTTACTAGTTAGTACGTACACTATCCTGACGCATACTTACTTCTAGTATACTAAGAGAAGTATGTTTGAGACATACTATCTGTGGAGGATTAGTTACTAGTTAGTACGTACACTATCCTGATGCACACTAACTTCTAGTATACTAAGAGAAGTATTTGAGACATACTATCTGTGGAGGATTAGTTACTAGTTAGTACGTACACTATCCTGACGCATACTAACTTCTAGTATACTAAGAGAAGTATTTGAGACATACTATCTGTGGAGGATTAGTTACTAGTTAGTACGTACACTATCCTGACGCATACTTACTTCTAGTATACTAAGAGAAGTATGTTTGAGACATACTATCTGTGGAGGATTAGTTACTAGTTAGTACGTACACTATCCTGATGCATACTAACTTCTAGTATACTAAGAGAAGTATTTGAGACATACTATCTGTGGAGGATTAGTTACTAGTTAGTACGTACACTATCCTGACGCATACTAACTTCTAGTATACTAAGAGAAGTATTTGAGACATACTATCTGTGGAGGATTAGTTACTAGTTAGTACGTACACTATCCTGACGCATACTAACTTCTAGTATACTAAGAGAAGTATTTGAGACATACTATCTGTGGAGGATTAGTTACTAGTTAGTACGTACACTATCCTGACGCATACTTACTTCTAGTATACTAAGAGAAGTATGTTTGAGACATACTATCTGTGGAGGATTAGTTACTAGTTAGTACGTACACTATCCTGATGCATACTAACTTCTAGTATACTAAGAGAAGTATTTGAGACATACTATCTGTGGAGGATTAGTTACTAGTTAGTACGTACACTATCCTGATGCATACTAACCAGTGCACTGAGAGAAGTATTTGAGACACAGCTCAGGGTCTGAGTTATTTTCCTCGTTCTAAAGCAGAACGTTTTTCTAAACGGCTCTGGACTCAGTGAAGGACTCCTGAGATATGGTGATATTTTTAAACACACTGAGCAGCAGAGAAGCACACGAGGGCCGCAGGGAACTTTTAGAGGAAACTCTTGGTCAACTTCGGAGCTCCAGGGTCGTTTCTGACAAATCCTGATATATTTTGTGATGTAAAGAGCAAGAAAGAAAGAATTTCTCAGAGATTTCTCTTGAAAACCTTAATTTTGTTTTTCCAGCTCTAACATCAAACCCCTCGGGGTCGTGTACGACCTCCTGCGCTGCTCGACATCACCTGGCAGGTGAAGCAAAAACAACACGTGAGATTAAAGAGTATCGAGAGTAAACCTCATCCATCGTGTGTGACGCTCATCGAAGCTCGACCCACGGTTACCTGGCTGTGGGTTCCTTGTATACGCAAGACGCTCATCATGGAAAAAACCGTGACACCTGTCGACTCACCTGGGAGCCCCTCGTCTCCCGTCGCAGGTAATTAAAAGAGGCGCACATGTGGAGGGTTTGGAACCCGAACGCTGTTTTTCTCGACGCCCGTCGCCGCCGGCCTTCAGAGAAGCTCCTGGATTTTCTTGTTTTCGACGGCGACTGATTGAACGTGACGCACGAAGGCTTTTTTATTGAGGCGCCCGTGTGTGTTCGGGGGGGATCTGGCCTCCGTTGACCTGCGTTAAATTGCGGTTTATTAAAAGAGTCCTTCCTTCCTCTCGCCTCCTCCACGACTTCGCACACCTTCTTGATCACTTCCTGTCTGCTTTGACATCCCCCCCCCCCCCGCCCACTCGCTCTCATCCTTCGTTATTACTCTTGTCTCTCGCCGCCCCCCCCGGGAAGGGTCTCCACGTCTGAAGGTATCTCGACCCGTCTTCGAAACCCGTCGCCTCGGCCTGTCGGCGCCGTGTAACCAGTCGTTGTCAAAACTCTTGTCATCGTACCTTTGGCGACGAAAGCGGCTCAGAAGTGTCATCCCTCGCTCCCTCGCTCCGACGACCGAACCGGAATCTGAGATGGAAGCGAAGGAAGCGTCTCGTTTTCCAATGTATTCACGGCGTCCGATCTGCATTCTCGGCGTGGCCTGGAATAAGCAAACAATGATTCTCTCGCCTTCAACAGATTTATATTCCGTGTGTGCAGGACGTGTCGTGGTCGTGTCGTCGCGGATCTATAGAGTCGACTTACTGCATGTCTTCTGGGACTTTCTAGGGGCGAGTGAAAAATCCTGAGCGCCGATAAACCGTCGTCGCTCGGCAGGACAGCGGTACCGACGCAGGCGTCTCAAAATAGCGAGTGTGTTGCCAAAATAACACATTCTCTCTCAGAGCGGAAGCCAAAACGAATCGGACGCAGCTCAGTGGTTTGTTAGAGAGATTGATGGCGCAGCCGGAGGCGCCATACTTCTGCTGAAGACTGAGCTCTAGTGGCCACACAGAGAACTGCAACGATGGCGCAAAAGAATCATTAAAAAAAACATGAATGGAAGTATTCATTCTAATGGAAAAATAACAATAAATAATATTTAAAACATCAACTTTTCAACCAATTTCAAGGTACATTACTAAGTATTCTATATACTATATCTTTCTAATTAAGAGACGTGTGTTTCACTTCAAGTCTTGATGGTATAAATGTTGTTTTCATTCCAGTTTCCAAACATAAACCATAACTTTATGATCAGACAAACTGTTCAAAGAGTAGCTGTTTTTTTTAAGTAGCAAAAGATTTTTAATAGCTGCCATTATCTTATAAAGTTTGTATTTTCATCTTCAAAGTTTCAATCTGCGTTTTGAATGTAGGCATTAGCACAAAGGTGCCAGTCAGAGAAGCCACAAGAATTAGGTTTACATCCGCTAGCCTTGATAGACAGTTAGAAATGAAAATTGCAATAACAATGCACATTTTATTCTAATAACAATGAACAAATTATAAAGCAGTGTTTAGAACAAAGTGCATCTGTAACTAATTAGCAGCATTGCATTTAACATTTAACTGGAATTTATATATATATATATACAGTATGTATACATATATACACAGTAATAAATGTTTAAAAATGTCGACTTCAAAGTATCATAGGAGACAAAAGGCAAATGCTAAATCAAAAGTATTGTTCTTATTATATTCATGGACTGTGTGGAATTCTTTAAAGTAATCCAGATGTTAAACATTAGTTTGAACTTTGAATAGTTCGATCTATAAGAAGCTCGTGTGGTGGGCGTTTTTGGCAGTTTTTCACGCTCAATATTTTCCCAATGGCTGATAGATTTGTGTTCTACGCTTTACAGCAGCTCTCTTCGTCTGCAACAGAAAGGAAGTTATGCAAAAAGATGCAAAAATCCCAAAAGAAAAAGAAAAATGCATTTAATCTGGTGTAACCTAACATGCAGTTCAGCAGCGATTCTGTCTGAAGATAAAGTAAATAAACTAGAGAACAGATAAAAACGATCAACAACTTTGGTTCACATCAAACTAGTAAAACATTTAAAAAGTGAATCTATCTTTCATTAATTTAGTTTTAATTGTGAAATTGAAATTCAGTAAATGACGATGTCGTCTCCGTCTTGTTTTCAGTGACGTGTAACAAGTATTGAGTGAGTAAATCTAAGAGAAAAGGTCAAGTCTGGCATCTGATGTGAGCTTCAATTACAAGACTGTCAATTACTTTCGCACTCAAAGTATATTTTTGGATTCGCTAACGTTGATGATCTACAGAAATATGTCCTTCACGCCGGCACCTGAAGAAGAGCCATCCACAGAGTTACTCTCTGGCTGCAGAGCCAGCGTACATTTTACCAAAACAACTTTAGTTTGTGTTGTTTTCCTCACGATGAAGTGAGTTTCTGAGACGAGGCAAGTTTGGGTGAATATGATTCAAAGGGCGAGAAGAGAAAGTGAGAAATGGGCGTCAAACATGCAAACAGATGTTTGTATCTCTTTGCTCTTGATGATCTACTGACTCCTTTAAGAAACACCTTAAGACGTTTCTATTTGTTCAGGCTTTTCCTTGAATTTCTCGTTATTATTCATAAATGGACTTGACTTTGAATCTTCATGACGGCGATGCATGTTAACCATTTATATTAATGTCAGATGTTACCTCAACCTTATGACTTGATACTTCATGACACTTGATATATATATATAAATAGATATATGTATGCATCAGGATAGTGTACGTACTAACTAGTAACTAATCCTCCACAGATAGTATGTCTCAAATAAAACACTTCTCTTAGTATACTAGAAGTTAGTATCATCAGGATAGTGTACGTACTAACTAGTAACTAATCCTCCACAGATAGTATGTCTCAAATCGCATACTTTTCTTAGTATACTAGAAGTTAGTATCATCAGGATAGTGTACGTACTAACTAGTAACTAATCCTCCACAGATAGTACGTCTCAAATCAAACTCTGCTGCTACACAACAGGAAATGATGCGACAGCTTCTTCTTCTACTACTATTTAACGATGATTTCAACCAGCTGTAGGAACACTAGCGCCACCTGCTGGCAGCACGTTTGCTTTGGATCAAGAAATATGAGCAATATTGGCGAGATATTTACGCCGGTATCATCGTGTCTCATCCTCCTACTGCTGCTGAAAATACACCTGTAAGTGTAAGTATATGTATATATATATATATATATATATATATATATATATATATATATATATATATATATATATATATATATAAATATACATGACGTTACTTCTGTTTACTTGTTCAGGCTTTTCCTTGAATTTCTCGAACTCCTGTGTTGTTCTTAGTATTATCTTGATCTTTAAAGTATGTACTTTTTTGAGTATTGTTTTGATTGTCTAAGCGCTTTGTGACCCTGGTCTCGAAAAGCACTATATACATAAATATTACTTACTTACTTACTTACTTACATGTTTGACGCCCCGACATCTGCATAGATCTCAGTCTGGTTTAGTCGACGCTACTAACTAGTTCAAACATAATGTAACTGTCGGGACGAGGGTCTGGTTCCGTCTCAGAGGGTCCGGCTCAGTCTGTCCAGAACATCCATTCATTCGTCTTCATACGGGCCGTGAAGTCTATCGCACTTTGGTGACCGAGCGACTGCCCCAGAAGTCAAGGAATGAGATCAACGTCAGAGAAGAAGAAGAAAAAGAGATAGAGATGAACGATGGATCGATGGCGGATGATTGGATGAAAGATTCTGTTGAAGAACCGGCAGCTTCATAAAGTTCGCTGTTGTTTACCGTCTCGGAGAGTAAACCGTGCGTCGCTCACAAACAACATCTTCAGAAGCTCGACACGCAGTCGGTAAAAGCGTCGCCGCCGACGGTGAAAACGCATAAAGCCGTCCAGAAGACGAGCGCAGCACTCACTCAAAAATTACATAAAGAGAGAGTTTTTCGGTCGAAGGAAATGGCGTCTTAATGGCTTCCACAAAGTGCTGCGAAGAAAACAAAAACAACAATCAGCGCCGAGAGTCGGTCTGGAGATTTGTCTAATGAGCGGAGATGCGAGATCATCTATTGACTCGAATTACGGTCGCGGGAAACAAAAAAAAGTCTCTTCGCTCGCAGACAATCGTGGATTCGATAACAAAGTTCGACGGAAGTTGCCATGGGAATGAATCCCGGCGCCGGAGGCTGCGTTTGAATAAGCAAAAAACAACATAAATCTAATTAGAGGTGGTTTTTTTTTGTGTGTTTTATGAAGAACAACCGCGGCTGTCGGGGACGCGTCTGTTCAGGTGACGCCGGGAAAGCGATCGGCCAATAAATCTCCCGACGCCGCCACGTCGTACACGCCGCTTTATTAGGCGCCGGGCGGCTGCTTCCCCGTCGGAGGGTCTTCTCCCCTCCATACAAATCACTGTTTGTTATTCCTGTTTGTCTTCACGCCGCCGCAATGTTTGCAACAGTTTCACGGACATGCTACGGGAAACTTCGGCGTCAAAACCCGGCGAGTCGAGGAAGGCTTCGCTGGTGGAGCGACACACGCCCACGCAACGACAACGCTTCGCACGTCGGGAAAGAAAACACACAATTCTGGGAAAGGATGCTGGTTGTTGTCTCGTCGGAGACGCACACGCCGGTGGGAGGAAAGAGAATGAGAATTACACCGCAGGAAATGAAAATGTAGTGGGATGCGGGATAATTAGCTTAAAGGGACAAGGTTATTAAAAACCTATCGAGCGTCTCTGAGTGCTGGTGGTTCACGCGTGGATATGATTTAAAGAGCAAACCCTGTCAGGAGTGGTTCTCCTGAAAGTACTGCGTATTACCGGAGATCATTGTTGGCACCGAGGAATAAAATATCCGCTTAAAAATTCATGTGTAAACGTAGCACTTTTTATGGTATCTGGGGTTTTTTATGTGTTTAAAATGAAATGTATTATGTTTCTATTTTTATTTTATTTACAATAACAGGCAAAAATATTCACACCGTGTCAATTTTGGGTTGTCATTAAACTTGCAGCCGCTAGATGGCAGCAGTCAATACATCCGCCTCAGCTTAAGGAACATTGAAATCCTGCGATGACTGAGAACGAGAGGATACAGTGGACCCTTTTAAAGCTGATGTTTGGGCATATTTTGATTTGAAAACGGATGAAAGCAGTTACGACTGAGGACGAGAGGATACAGTGAGTCCAGCAGCTTTTAAAGCTGATGTTTGGACATATTTTGGTTTGAAAACAAATGAAAGCAGTTACGACTGAGGACGAGAGGATACAGTGACTCCAGCAGCTTTTAAAGCTGATGTTTGGACATATTTTGGTTTGAAAACAAATGAAAGCAGTTACGACTGAGGACGAGAGGATACAGTGAGTCCAGCAGCTTTTAAAGCTGATGTTTGGACATATTTTGGTTTGAAAACATATGAAAGCAGTTACGACTGAGGACGAGAGGATACAGTGAGTCCAGCAGCTTTTAAAGCTGATGTTTGGACATATTTTGGTTTGAAAACATATGAAAGCAGTTACGACTGAGGACGAGAGGATACAGTGACTCCAGCAGCTTTTAAAGCTGATGTTTGGACATATTTTGGTTTGAAAACAAATGAAAGCAGTTACGACTGAGGACGAGAGGATACAGTTAGTCCAGCAGCTTTTAAAACTGATATTTGGACATATTTTGGTTTGAAAACAAATGAAAGCATTTACAACTGAGGACGAGAGGATACAGTGACTCCAGCAGCTTTTAGAGCTGATGTTTGGACATATTTTGGTTTGAAAACAAATGAAAGCAGTTACGACTGAGGACGAGAGGATACAGTGACTCCAGCAGCTTTTAAAACTGATATTTGGACATATTTTGGTTTGAAAACAAATGAAAGCAGATACGACTGAGGACGAGAGGATACAGTGAGTCCAGCAGTTTTTAAAGCTGATGTTTGGACATATTGTGGTTTAAAAACAAATGAATTACAACACCAGAGTCAAGTACTCGACAATACTACACATATACTTGATGATTTGAAGTGTTTGAGTACAGGATTATAAACCTTATATTAGCGTGTAGAGCTGTGTATAAGCAAGAATCTGGGCGTAACATACGTGTCACGATACATGTGTGACGATAACATATATTGGAATACTGGAGGTACAAGGATATACTGTTACTTTTAAAGGATTTCATTGTCATCATAGTAACTACATGCTAAACTTGAGTTGCACATCAGTTACAGTCAGATGTAGAAAAAAATTCAAGATCTTTGTGGAGGAAGACGAGCTGGTCCACACGCCTGGACTTCATCCTTCAGACCACATGACTCTGATCGACGTCGCCACTGCCTTGCTTTGTTTTAACGCCGAAATGAGTCGAAACGTCAGCTTTAGAAGCAGCTGGAACTCTGTTGTTTCCTTTCTATTTCACTCATCGCTGCCATTTCACCGGTTTCGTTGTTACTTTTGGCTTGGAGGAAATGAGGAATGTTGCCACCTAGTGGCCGGTGGTTTAATTGCAGCACACAAATGAATAAACGCCGTGAATAATTGAGTGTTGATTGTAAAATAAAATAAAAAAAATCGAATGATTGTCTTTTATATACACACTATTGAAATATAAACCATAAAATAACTATGAATAAGTAAATATAGACTCGTTGTTTTCCCACTCGTTCACCAGAGACTATTCTGCGAGTCCACGCAAAAAATGTTTCTGCAACTGAGAAATCTTAATTTAGTTAGTTTATCACTTATACCGATGCCAAGGTTAGTTTCCACATAAATAATGACAGAATGATACAAACAATAGCATCAATTGTAACACTACTACTAACATGCTTTTGTGTTTGTGAGTCAGTTTTCTCAAGTCACAAGACATGTAATATTTTCTCTTAAAATACTCTAAAACTCTTAAAGTTTTCTTATTTAAAAAAAAAGTACCACCTTATCTGTCACATCTGAACGTCTCTTTTCGTCTCTTTTCGTCTCTTTTTGTAGACATTTGTGCTACAACCCATGGAGTTGCTCAACAACTACACAATAACTACACAATATCTTCCACAGGTTCATATTCAGAGTTCAAAGCCTTCAAAAGTGTCGACCCGACGACACTTGACGACGTAGAAAGTGTGACAAACTAAAAAGGTCAGAAGCCAGAACAGTCTCTAATGTTACATTTTTCCTTCGTTGAAAATGTCAAAAATCTCGTGCGGCCAAATCCAATAATGACCGAACTGTCTCACTAGTTGTGCGATTAAAATGCTGCAGCACATCTGCACAACTTTAAATAATGATTCTAACTTCTGCAGCCGTGGAAAGGTCAGGACTGAAGCACAGACGCACAACCAACGACACCGAGATGAAAACATTCATTCTTTGTCTATGGCTGACTACGCTGGTGTGGGGGGGCGGCGGGGGGGGCGGCGGGGGGGCGGAGTCTATCCAAACCTAAAAGGTCACCAGCCTGTTGAAGGACACACAGAGACACACAACCATTCACACACTCACACCTACAGACCATTCACACTTATCCATCAACCATTGTGTCTTTTTAGACAGTGGGAGGAAAGCAGAGTTCCTGGAGTAAAACCAAGCCTGAGGGACGAACAAACCAAACACAGAAAGACATGTTTCCTGAAGCTGGAATCAAACCAGCAACTCATCACTAGTTGTGTTAGAATTGATCAATATTGTGAATATTTCATTAATGTTTTCCACGATAATGTATTGATTTTCTTTATTTTTTCTCTTTTTCTTTTTTTCTTTTTGGCTCTATTCAATTTTCGGGTTGCCATTAAACTTGCAGCCGCTAGATGGCAGCAGTCATTACGTCCTAAACAGCTAAAGGAACATTGAAATCCTGGTGATGACTGAGGACGAGAGGATACAGTGGACGCCTTTAAAGCTGATGTTTGGACAAATTTTGGTTTGAAAACAAATGAAAGCAGTTACGACTTTGTCAAGAGTCATGTGGTCTGTAAATACTACAACACCAGAGTCAAGTACTTGACAATACTACACATATATACGTGTTACTACACTATCACAACACCAGAGTCAAGTACTGGACAATACTACACATATATACTTGTTACTACGCTATCACAACACCAGAGTCAAGTACTGGACAATACTACAAATATATACTTGTTACTACACTATCACAACACCAGAGTCAAGTACTGGACAATACTACACATATATACTTGTTACTACACTATCACAACACCAGAGTCAAGTACTGGACAATACTACACATATATACTTGTTACTACACTATCACAACACCAGAGTCAAGTACTGGACAATACTACACATATATACTTGTTTCTACACTATCACAACACCAGAGTCAAGTACCCGACAATACTCCACATATATCATTGTTACTACACTATCACCATATATCGCTATATATATGTATGGTAATACGTCACATTACACTCCTACTAACCACAGTCCACACACTTAAACGGTTTGTGCCGAATACATTAAAAAGGAACAATATCTGTAATTAATTTAAATAAATCATATCAATACATAGAATAATGAACTAGTGAAAAAAGAGAAGTACACTTATGTAATATATATAAATACTGGGAGTATGAAGGTAATAACATGGAAGAGCTGCAACACAAACCACAGGTTGTTGACTTGTTGCGTGACAACAAGGGAAGAAAACTTCATAAAATCCTTCAAAATGGCGTCCGATGGCTCCGAGGCCCCTCCAGGATCGGTCCAGGGACCACATCTCCCACCTCGACCGTCGGCGCCGCCATCATCTGCATCATGGGAGGAGATGAGAGGCCGTAACAGCATTACGCCTCTCGAAACAAAAGAGCGCTGTCAAACAAACGGCCGCTCGGATGCGACCGCCGCCCGGTGCTGGTCCATCACGACTCGCGCCGGGAGCCCGAGATAACAAGAACGAATGGCGTGACCTCGGGTCTGATAACGACGGCCCCTCATATGACGCCTGAACAGAATCATGGGCGACGAACACGGCAGCACCCGCCCGGGGATTTAACACGAGGAGAAACTGAAACACATTCACTTTCAAGCACTTTTCGGAGGATAATTAAGGAGGCGAAGGTTCAACCGCTTCGAGGGTGTTTTTAAAACCGTCGTGGAATTTCTGTGAAAACGCCTTGAGCCTCAAATCCTTCAGGTGCCGCATCCCCAATAATCCCCACTTGTCCGGCAGCAGTCGGATCGACTTTGACTCTCGACGCTCGGCTGGGAAGCGACTGCATGTGTCACATATTTATTTCATCACGTCCTGGATGGCGTCTGACTCATCGCCGCCGACACCAAAGAACTTATCTGAGCGTCCTTCGCTCGATTCCGGGTTCCTTGACGGCTCTTAGTCGGACTCTTGAGCGCCGCGCCGACAGGAAATGAGTCGGTGTCGTGATGAATGTGGTCGATTCCTGTTTAACGACGACGAGCGGGAAGATTATCAGGCGGCGCTCGTTCCGCTCGTCGTGTTGATCGTTCGACTCGAAGACGTTCGGAGGGAAGAGAAGAAGACTTCGGGGGATTTCCAGTCGTTTCTTTTGACACACGAGTCGCTCTTTTCTAGCTTCGCTCAGCTCACTTGAGAGGAATCCCACCATGGGTTCACATTTAAAGGTGAACTCTGACAGAAGTCACTGGAGGGAAAGATCTTCAGTACACAGTGACGTTAAACAAATGGATAGATGGATAGATGGAACTAGATAGATGGAACTAGATAGATGGAACTAGATAGATATAACTAGATAGATGGAACCAGATAGATGGAACTAGATAGATGGAACTAGATAGATGGAACTAGATAGATATAACTAGATAGATGGAACTAGATAGATGGAACTAGATAGATGGAACTATATAGATGGAACTAGATAGATAGAACTAGATAGATGGAACTAGATAGATGGAACTAGATAGATATAACTAGATAGATGGAACTAGATAGATGGAACTAGATAGATGGAACTAGATAGATATAACTAGATAGATGGAACTAGATAGATGGAACTAGATAGATGGAACTAGATAGATGGAACTAGATAGATGGAACTATATAGATGGAACTAGATAGATAGAACTAGATAGATGGAACTAGATAGATGGAACTAGATAGATGGAACTAGATAGATAGAACTAGATAGATGGAACTAGATAGATGGAACTAGATAGATATAACTAGATAGATGGAACTAGATAGATATAACTAGATAGATGGAACTAGATAGATGGAACTAGATAGATGGAACTAGATAGATGGAACTAGATAGATAGAACTAGATAGATGGAACTAGATAGATGGAACTAGATAGATGGAACTAGATAGATGGAACTAGATAGATGGAACTAGATAGATAGAACTAGATAGATGGAACTAGATAGATGGAACTAGATAGATGGAACTAGATAGATGGAACTAGATAGATAGAACTAGATAGATGGAACTAGATAGATAGAATTAGATAGATGGAACTAGATAGATGGAACTAGATAGATGGAACTAGATAGATATAACTAGATAGATGGAACTAGATAGATGGAACTAGATAGATAGAACTAGATAGGTGGAACTAGATAGATGGAACTAGATAGATGGAACTAGATAGATAGAACTAGATAGATGGAACTAGATAGATGGAACTAGATAGATGGAACTAGATAGATAGAACTAGATAGATAGAACTAGATAGATGGAACTAGATAGATGGAACTAGATAGATAGAACTAGATAGATAGAACTAGATAGATGGAACTAGATAGATGGAACTAGATAGATAGAACGATAGAACGATAGCTAGAACTAGATAGAACTAGAAAAAACTTTAGATAGAAGTATAGATAGAACTAAACTTTAGACTTTAGACTTTCTTTTATTGTCATTGCACAGAAAACACAGCAGTGAAACTGGCAACGAAATTTTGTTGCTTGGCAACCGTTAAAAAACACAGCAGAGATGTATGTATAAAAAGTATAAATATGAATAGTAATAAGTTAAAAATAGTGCAATATAGTATAAACAGAATAAATAAATATCTAGATAGATAGATTGATAGATAGAACTATAGATAGAACGATATATTGATAGATAGAACTAGATAGATAGAACTATAGATAGAACTATAGATTGATAGATAGAACTTTAGATAGAACGAAAAATAGAACGATAGACAGAACTAGATAGATAGATCGATAGATAGAACGATAGAACAATAGAACGATAGAACTAGATCGATAGATCGATAGATCGATAGATTGAACAATAGAACTAGATAGATAGAACGATAGAACTAGATAGATTGATAGATGGATGGATGGATGGATGGATAGATAGATGTCTCCTTGTTTTAAACCACTGATGACATAGTAAGAACTATTTTGTTACTTATTTTCTTAGCAAGTAACTTGGAAAAATTACAAATTTGTGCACATCTGAAAAATGCTAAATAAATCATAACACAATGCGCAACTATTGAATAAATCATATAGTGGGTGATAAATACATGCTTTTTATCCTCCCTGAAGATGCTACGTTGAAGGTTAAATTGCAACTGCAATACTACTACGTGCTACTACGTCATTCTGTAATAATTACTTTGAATTTGAACAGTCATGACTCCCACAGTCGAACGATTGTGTGATTATTTCAATGATTTTGTATCATGTTCAAACAGTCATTCTTCCCCTTAGTGTAAATATATATTAATTCTTGTATTTTATAAATGCCGAAGAACGACAACAAAAGTCGAGGTGAAGCAAAAGTCTTGGCCTGACGTTCAAACTTGAATAAAGCCACTTTCGGGGTTCACCAAACACAGGCTTAGACCAGAATGCGTCTGACTTAGAGTGGTTTCCGATTCTGCACGACGCGGGATTATGTAAGTGTACTTTTTCAGTGAAAGCGTGTTTTAAATTGTCAGGAAATACTTTGAAGTTAAGAGGGGGAGTTTGAAAAGAAAGGGTGAAAAGGTTCTTTTTAAGGACAAAATGTTCTTTTCTTAAGCTTACGTTTCTTTCACACTCACTGTCTCGAGGAAGAAGTTTGATTTTTTTTTAAATCTCATGCTCTCACACACACACACACACACACACACACACACACACACACACACCCACACACACACACACACACACACAAACGTATGTAGCCTGCAACAGTCCATACATCATTGAAAGCTGACATTGTTTCCCAGAAATATTTCTTGTTTTTTTTCCTCTGACAGCAAAGTTATGAGCCTGAGGTTCAACGACAGTTTTCATTAAGAAGGTTGAGGTCCTTCGACTCTGGGCCGGTGTGATGGAAAGAAAGGCTGGAACAGGTTGAAGGATCTTGAGAAGGAGGAATGTTGGATGAGAAAGTTAAGAGAATCAGAGACATCTCCTCTCTTGACTGAACATTTCAGATACTTAAGTACTTAAGTTAGTAAGTAATTTATATTTGTAGAGCTTTTCCAGACCAGGGTCACAAAGCGCTTAAACAATCAAAACAATACTATAAAATAAATATTTAAAAGATCAAAACAACACAGAGACAAACACAAGAGTCTCACAAAATCAAAGAAAAGCTGAAATAAAAGTGTCTTGAGATGTTTCTTGAAGGAGTCAGTAGATCATCAAACACAGATGTTTCTTGAAGGAGTCAGTAGATCATCAAACACAGATGTTTCTTGAAGGAGTCAGTAGATCATCAAACACAGATGTTTCTTGAAGGAGTCAGTAGATCATCAAACACAGAGATGTTTCTTGAAGGAGTCAGTAGATCATCAAACACAGATGTTTCTTGAAGGAGTCAGTAGATCATCAAACACAGATGTTTCTTGAAGGAGTCAGTAGATCATCAAACACAGATGTTTCTTGAAGTAGTCAGTAGATCATCAAACACAGATGTTTCTTGAAGGAGTCAGTAGATCATCAAACACAGATGTTTCTTGAAGGAGTCAGTAGATCATCAAACACAGATGTTTCTTGAAGGAGTCAGTAGATCATCAAACACAGATGTTTCTTGAAGGAGTCAGTAGATCATCAAACACAGATGTTTCTTGAAGCAGTCAGTAGATCATCAAACACAGATGTTTCTTGAAGGAGTCAGTAGATCATCAAACACAGATGTTTCTTGAAGGAGTCAGTAGATCATCAAACACAGATGTTTCTTGAAGGAGTCAGTAGATCATCAAACACAGATGTTTCTTGAAGGAGTCAGTAGATCATCAAACACAGATGTTTCTTGAAGGAGTCAGTAGATCATCAAACACAGAGATGTTTCTTGAAGGAGTCAGTAGATCATCAAACACAGATGTTTCTTGAAGGAGTCAGTAGATCATCAAACACAGATGTTTCTTGAAGGAGTCAGTAGATCATCAAACACAGATGTTTCTTGAAGGAGTCAGTAGATCATCAAACACAGATGTTTCTTGAAGTAGTCAGTAGATCATCAAACACAGATGTTTCTTGAAGGAGTCAGTAGATCATCAAACACAGAGATGTTTCTTGAAGTAGTCAGTAGATCATCAAACACAGATGTTTCTTGAAGGAGTCAGTAGATCATCAAACACAGATGTTTCTTGAAGGAGTCAGTAGATCATCAAACACAGATGTTTCTTGAAGGAGTCAGTAGATCATCAAACACAGATGTTTCTTGAAGGAGTCAGTAGATCATCAAACACAGATGTTTCTTGAAGCAGTCAGTAGATCATCAAACACAGATGTTTCTTGAAGGAGTCAGTAGATCATCAAACACAGATGTTTCTTGAAGGAGTCAGTAGATCATCAAACACAGATGTTTCTTGAAGGAGTCAGTAGATCATCAAACACAGATGTTTCTTGAAGGAGTCAGTAGATCATCAAACACAGATGTTTCTTGAAGGAGTCAGTAGATCATCAAACACAGATGTTTCTTGAAGGAGTCAGTAGATCATCAAACACAGATGTTTCTTGAAGGAGTCAGTAGATCATCAAACACAGATGTTTCTTGAAGGAGTCAGTAGATCATCAAACACAGATGTTTCTTGAAGGAGTCAGTAGATCATCAAACACAGATGTTTCTTGAAGGAGTCAGTAGATCATCAAACACAGATGTTTCTTGAAGGAGTCAGTAGATCATCAAACACAGATGTTTCTTGAAGGAGTCAGTAGATCATCAAACACAGAGATGGTTCCAAAGCTTAGGAGCAACAGTCTGGAAGGATTTCTCTCCTCTGGTCCGGAAGTTCAGGAACCATCAGTAGATTCTGATCCACAGACCTCAGAGCCCGAGCTGGGGTGTAAGGCTGGATCAGATCACTGATGGAAGGTCTGACCATGAACAGATCTGAAAGTAAGAACCAGAATTTTAAAATGATCCTGAAATAAACTGTTACAATAGTGTAAACGACACAAACACATGGATCATAAGATCCAGATCGTATTGTGACAACATTTTCCTAAATTTAGAGATTTTTCTCAGTTGAAACAGTTTCTGGCAAATAAGTAACATTTAAATGCTTTGTCTGTTGTCAAATAAGACGCCACATTAGAAACGATACAGTTAACATGACTGTGGTGTGAAAGTATTCACCTGATCTATGGATAGCGAGCATTTGGTGGATCAGGTCTGGCTGAATAGTTTTGCTTCGCAAAAGCCTCTCTTGAGGTGAAACTGCAAAGTTAACTTCACAACCGTGGGTTTTAAATAGAAAACATTTTCTTTCATTATCTCTAAATAAAGAGATAAATCTGTTGGAACCGGATGCAAATTAGGGCTGCAGGATATTGGAAATAAGTGCAATATTCGATATTAGTGTCTTAAATTACGATATATTACTGCAATATTTTTTTCTTTCACCTAAAAATGTAGCTGCGCTCGAGCGAGTTCTGTAGTGAAGGTCCAGGGGTTTAGAGAAGGAAAACGATGAGATATTTTCCTTCGTTTATTTTATTTCCGCGCTTCAGTGTCGACATGATCGTAGAAAAACATCACTTATACGCTCAGTCTCTCGGGACTTGCATGTGTTTCCCGCGAAACTGAGCGACATCAGAGAGGAGCCGCCGGCGCGTCGCGATATCACCAAATCAATAATAAATCCTTGTACACGCACACATAACACTTTATAAATGACGCTAACAACTTAGCTCGTTAGCATACGGTGAAGACGCACACATAACACTTTATAAATGACGCTAACAACTTAGCTCGTTAGCATACGGTGAAGACGGACAGGTTTGTTTGGAAGTTCACGATCTTATAAGAAAACAACTGAGACGAGATGAAAAGTTTTTAGCCATAGCAACCGAGGCTAGTAAGCTGCGCCGCACAGTTCACAGACGGACGGAGACGTAAAACAACGAGACATAGAAGTACAAATTGACAACTTTACAGAACATTACACTGATTGGCCAAAAGTTTGGAAACACCATTTCATTCAATGTGTATTCTTTATTTTCATGACCATATAGATAGTATATTATCACCGAAGCCATCAAAATTAAATAAATACACATGGAATTATCTACTCAACACACACATTTGAAACAACTGGACACATACGTCTGATAGTCTGGTTTCTTCAAAGTAACCACATTTATTCGAACGCCGGCTTTTTAGATTTTGATCTTTTTCTTTAAGGCTTCAAGAGGTGCTCACCTGACGTGGTTCTCACTTCACAGGTGTGTCTCGTCTCGGTTACTTTGTGGAATTTCTAATGTTGTGCCATCAGTCGTGTCAGGTAGAAACGCAGCCCACAGCCTTATTGGACGACGGTTCGACTTCATTTTAAGAACCAATCAGAGAAACCAGTGACTTTAGACCAGAACACTTTGAAAGAGCCTGTGAGATGTGTCCAAACTTTTAGCCTGTACTCTTTGTATTTAATCTATATTTACAAATCTCCAGGACTCACAACCTGTAGAAAAACAGATTTGCAAATTCTAAATACGTTCATTGAGGTACAACACATAAATCAAATACGTCCTAAAACTTGTCAAAACTATCTTTATTTCTGTGCATCTGTACTCACAGTGCGACACTTTTGTACGATTGTTTCCTTTGTTTGTGTAAAGTTCTATTCGACAGGTGATCCCAGGAGTCGACGTTCAATAACAGGTTATTTTTCCAATACTGATGATGATGATAATGTGTTATTTACGACTTCAAATCAAGCTCGCAGCCGCCGCCGCCGCGAACATCTGCGTCTGTAATGAGTGTTCATCGAATCATGCGCGGGGACGACATTTTTACTGGAGCGTCTCCTTTTTATTTCCCTCGCCAACAATTTGTTTCATGCTTTCAACAGGGCCTGGCATCAAATATACATCGGCGTCATAAAAGTTTAAGCAGCCGCGGGGCTGGAGTGCACCCGGAGAGCCATCTGCGATGACAAAACGCCGCCACGTTACCTCGGACAAATAACCGCACACGGCTACGCCGGCTTCCCTTCCACCCATTATCCTCTAATCACTCGATACACGCAACCCTTCCTCGGCCCGGACAGCTTTCCGATGGTTTTTGAAGCACCTAATGGCGGCGACGGCGGAACATCTTCGCCGTGTTCTTTGACTCCGACCACCGACTCAATTAATGAGCGAAGGAAGCCACCCTTTTTTCCTAATGTCAGCCCAAACACCTCTCGCCCAGAAACCAATTACCGGCGCCGGTCGGCGTGGGTTCCTCGTGACGCGCTCGCCGAGACGAACTAACGTGACGCCCGTGACAGAGTTGCGACGAGAGATCAGGAGTTCAGGCCACGGCGAGATGAATCCTTTGCTTTGGCTTCCGTCCGAGCTCACTCCCCTCTCTGTCGCTACGTTGTGACCTGAAACTATAAGCCAACGTGGGCTGCTGCCCGACTCTGGCAGCTTTAGTATTCCACACTCAACCCACTCATCCATCACTTTTTTAAGGTCAGCTTCTATTTCCAGTTACTCTATCAGCGGATACACAGGCTATCACGCTCAAACTTCACTTCCACACAAATAAAACTTCGAATCAACAGACTTTTCTGCAGACAAGATGCCAATATCTACCGTATTATCTGGACTATAAGGCGCAGGAGATTGTAAGGCGAGCTCAGCGAGATGTGACATTGTAGGAATACTTTACAAAAAAAATACTACGGAACTTTACGAAGAGGACTTGGACAGAGGGTCAGGGCTTTAAGATTCAAGAGTTTAACATCGGGTCACCAGGGCTCAGGAGTTTGCATTGGATCACCAGGGCTCCCACTTTAAGAATACTAGGGAGCCTTGAGAAGAAATACAACGCAGCTTCGCTAAGAATTACTACAGAGCCTCAAGGAGTAATACTACGTGAGAAGCATGACGGAGAAATAATATGTAGCCTAACGGAGAAATACTATGGAGCCTCGCAGATAATTACTACATAGCCTCGCTGTGTAACAATACATTGCCTCAGGGAGTAATACTACGGTGCCTTGGTAAGTTATAAAATGGGAAAACTTATGGAGAATCACTGCCGAGCCTCATGGAGTTATACTACGGAACTTTGCGAAGAAATACTACGTAGCATCGCTGAGAAATACTACAGAACCTCACTAAAAACACTACAGAGCCACTTATGGAGAAACACTGCGGAGCCTCATGGAGTTATACTACAGAACTTTGCGAAGAAATACTACATAGCTTTGCTGATAAATACTACGGAGCCTCAAGAAGTAATACTACATGCGTGACATGAAGAAGGAATACCACGTAGCCCTTCAGAAAAATACTACAAAGCCTCACAGGGTAATAATACATTGCCTCAGGGAGTAATACTACGGTGCCTTGGTAAGTTATAAAATGGGAAAACTTATAGAGAAACACTGCCGAGCCTCATGGAATTATACTACGGAACTTTGCGAAGAAATACTACGTAGCATCGCTGAGAAATACTACAGAACCTCACTAAAAACACTACAGAGCCACTTATGGAGAAACACTGCGGAGCCTCATGGAGTTATACTACAGAACTTTGCGAAGAAATACTACATAGCTTTGCTGATAAATACTACGGAGCCTCAAGAAGTAATACTACATGCGTGACATGAAGAAGGAATACCACGTAGCCCTTCAGAAAAATACTACAAAGCCTCACAGGGTAATAATATGGAGCCTTGCAGATGAATACTACATAGCCTCGCAGTGTAATAATACATTGCCTCAGGGAGTAATACTACGGTGCCTTGGTAAGTTATAAAATGGGGAAACTTATGGAGAAACACTGCGGAGCCTCATGGAGTTATACTACAGAACTTTGCGAAGAAATACTACATAGCTTTGCTGATAAATACTACGGAGCCTCAAGAAGTAATACTACATGCGTGACATGAAGGAATACCACGTAGCCCTTCAGAAAAATACTACAAAGCCTTCACAGGGTAATAATATGGAGCCTCGCAGATGAATACTACATAGCCTCGCAGTGTAATAATACATTGCCTCAGGGAGAAACACTGCGGAGCCTCATGAAGTTATACTACGGAACTTTGCGAAGAAATACTACGTAGCATCGCTGAGAAATACTACAGAACCTCACTAAAAACACTACAGAGCCACTTATGGAGAAACACTGCGGAGCCTCATGGAGTTATACTACAGAACTTTGCGAAGAAATACTACATAGCTTTGCTGATAAATACTACAGAGCCTCAAGGAGTAATACTACATGCGTGACATGAAGAAGGAATACCACGTAGCCCTTCAGAAAAATACTACAAAGCCTCACAGAGTAATAATATGGAGCCTTGCAGATGAATACTACATAGCCTCGCAGTGTAATAATACATTGCCTCAGGGAATAATACTACGGTGCCTTGGTAAGTTATAAAATGGGAAAACTTATGGAGAAACACTGCAGAGCCTCATGAAGTTATACTACGGAACTTTGCGAAGAAATACTACGTAGCATCGCTGAGAAATACTACAGAACCTCACTAAAAACACTACAGAGCCACTTATGGAGAAACACTGCGGAGCCTCATGGAGTTATACTACAGAACTTTGCGAAGAAATACTACATAGCTTTGCTGATAAATACTACGGAGCCTCAAGAAGTAATACTACATGCGTGACATGAAGAAGGAATACCACGTAGCCCTTCAGAAAAATACTACAAAGCCTCACAGGGTAATAATATGGAGCCTTGCAGATGAATACTACATAGCCTCGCAGTGTAATAATACATTGCCTCAGGGAGTAATACTACGGTGCCTTGGTAAGTTATAAAATGGGAAAACTTATGGAGAAACACTGCGGAGCCTCATGAAGTTATACTACGGAACTTTGCGAAGAAACACTACGTAGCATCGCTGAGAAATACTACAGAACCTCACTAAAAACACTACAGAGCCACTTATGGAGAAACACTGCGGAGCCTCATGAAGTTATACTACGGAACTTTGCGAAGAAATACTACGTAGCATCGCTGAGAAATACTACAGAACCTCACTAAAAACACTACAAAGCCACTTATGGAGAAACACTGCGGAGCCTCATGGAGATACTCTACAGAACTCTGCGAAGAAATACTACATAGCTTTGCTGATAAATACTACAGAGCCTCAAGGAGTAATACTACATGCGTGACATGAAGAAGGAATACCACGTAGCCCTTCAGAAAAATACTACAAAGCCTCACAGAGTAATAATATGGAGCCTTGCAGATGAATACTACATAGCCTCGCAGTGTAATAATACATTGCCTCAGGGAGTAATACTACGGTGCCTTGGTAAGTTATAAAATGGGAAAACTTATGGAGAAACACTGCGGAGCCTCATGAAGTTATACTACGGAACTTTGCGAAGAAATACTACATAGCTTTGCTGATAAATACTACAGAGCCTCAAGGAGTAATACTACATGCGTGACATGAAGAAGGAATACTACGTAGCCCTTCAGAAAAATACTACAAAGCCTCACAGGGTAATAATATGGAGCCTTGCAGATGAATACTACATAGCCTCGCAGTGTAATAATACATTGCCTCAGGGAGTAATACTACGGTGCCTTGGTAAGTTATAAAATGGGAAAACTTATGGAGAAACACTGCGGAGCCTCATGAAGTTATACTACGGAACTTTGTGAAGAAATACTACGCAGCATCGCTGAGAAATACTACACAACCTCACTAAAAACACTACAGAGCCACTTATGGAGAAACACTGCGGAGCCTCATGGAGTTATACTACAGAGCTTTGCGAAGAAATACTACATAGCTTTGCTGATAAATACTACGGAGCCTCAAGAAGTAATACTACATGCGTGACATGAAGAAGGAATACCACGTAGCCCTTCAGAAAAATACTACAAAGCCTCACAGGGTAATAATATGGAGCCTTGCAGATGAATACTACATAGCCTCGCAGTGTAATAATACATTGCCTCAGGGAGTAATACTACGGTGCCTTGGTAAGTTATAAAATGGGAAAACTTATGGAGAAACACTGCCGAGCCTCATGGAATTATACTATGGAACTTTGCGAAGAAATACTACGTAGCATCGCTGAGAAATACTACAGAACCTCACTAAAAACACTACAGAGCCACTTATGGAGAAACACTGCGGAGCCTCATGGAGTTATACTACAGAACTTTGCGAAGAAATACTAAATAGCTTTGCTGATAAATACTACGGAGCCTCAAGAAGTAATACTACATGCGTGACATGAAGAAGGAATACCACGTAGCCCTTCAGAAAAATACTACAAAGCCTCACAGAGTAATAATATGGAGCCTTGCAGATGAATACTACATAGCCTCGCAGTGTAAAAATACATTGCCTCAGGGAGTAATACTACGGTGCCTTGGTAAGTTATAAAATGGGAAAACTTATGGAGAAACACTGCGGAGCCTCATGGAGTTATACTACGGAACTTTGCGAAGAAATACTACGTAGCATCGCTGAGAAATACTACAGAACCTCACTAAAAACACTACAGAGCCACTTATGGAGAAACACTGCGGAGCCTCATGGAGTTACTCTACAGAACTCTGCGAAGAAATACTACATAGCTTTGCTGATAAATACTACAGAGCCTCAAGGAGTAATACTACATGCGTGACATGAAGAAGGAATACCACGTAGCCCTTCAGAAAAATACTACAAAGCCTCACAGGGTAATAATATGGAGCCTTGCAGATGAATACTACATAGCCTCGCAGTGTAATAATACATTGCCTCAGGGAGTAATACTACGGTGCCTTGGTAAGTTATAAAATGGGAAAACTTATGGAGAAACACTGCAGAGCCTCATGAAGTTATACTACCGAACTTTGCGAAGAAATACTACGTAGCATCGCTGAGAAATACTACAGAACCTCACTAAAAACACTACAGAGCCACTTATGGAGAAACACTGCGGAGCCTCATGGAATTATACTACAGAACTTTGCGAAGAAATACTACATAGCTTTGCTGATAAATACTACGGAGCCTCAAGAAGTAATACTACATGCGTGACATGAAGAAGGAATACTACGTAGCCCTTCAGAAAAATACTACAAAGTCTCACAGAGAATATGGAGCCTTGCAGATGAATACTACATAGCCTCGCAGTGTAATAATACATTGCCTCAGGGAGTAATACTACGGTGCCTTGGTAAGTTATAAAATGGGAAAACCTATGGAGAAACACTGCGGAGCCTCATGAAGTTATACTACGGAACTTTGTGAAGAAATACTACGTAGCATCGCTGAGAAATACTACAGAACCTCACTAAAAACACTACAGAGCCACTTATGGAGAAACACTGCGGAGCTTCATGAAGTTATACTACGGAACTTTGCGAAGAAATACTACATAGCTTTGCTGATAAATACTACGGAGCCTCAAGAAGTAATACTACATGCGTGACATGAAGAAGGAATACCACGTAGCCCTTCAGAAAAATACTACAAAGCCTCACAGGGTAATAATATGGAGCCTTGCAGATGAATACTACATAGCCTCGCAGTGTAATAATACATTGCCTCAGGGAGTAATACTACGGTGCCTTGGTAAGTTATAAAATGGGGAAACTTATGGAGAAACACTGCCGAGCCTCATGGAATTATACTACGGAACTTTGCGAAGAAATACTACGCAGCATCGCTGAGAAATACTACACAACCTCACTAAAAACACTACAGAACCACTTATGGAGAAACACTGCGGAGCCTCATGGAGTTATACTACAGAACCTTGCGAAGAAATACTACATAGCTTTGCTGATAAATACTACGGAGCCTCAAGAAGTAATACTACATGCGTGACATGAAGAAGGAATACCACGTAGCCCTTCAGAAAAATACTACAAAGCCTCACAGAGTAATAATATGGAGCCTTGCAGATGAATACTACATAGCCTCGCAGTGTAATAATACATTGCCTCAGGGAGTAATACTACGGTGCCTTGGTAAGTTATAAAATGGGAAAACTTATGGAGAAACACTGCGGAGCCTCATGAAGTTATACTACGGAACTTTGCGAAGAAATACTACGTAGCATCGCTGAGAAATACTACACAACCTCACTAAAAACACTACAGAGCCACTTATGGAGAAACACTGCCGAGCCTCATGGAGTTATACTACAGAACTTTGCGAAGAAATACTACATAGCTTTGCTGATAAATACTAAGGAGCCTCAAGAAGTAATACTACATGCGTGACATGAAGAAGGAATACCACGTAGCCCTTCAGAAAAATACTACAAAGCCTCACAGAGTAATAATATGGAGCCTTGCAGATGAATACTACATAGCCTCGCAGTGTAATAATACATTGCCTCAGGGAGTAATACTACGGTGACTTGGTAAGTTATAAAATGGGAAAACTTATGGAGAAACACTGTGGAGCCTCATGAAGTTATACTACGGAACTTTGCGAAGAAATAATACGTAGCATCGCTGAGAAATACTACAGAACCTCACTAAAAACACTACAGAGCCACTTATGGAGAAACACTGCGGAGCCTCATGAAGTTATACTACGGAACTTTGCGAAGAAATACTACGTAGCATCGCTGAGAAATACTACAGAACCTCACTAAAAACACTACAGAGCCACTTATGGAGAAACACTGCGGAGCCTCAAGGAGTTACTCTACAGAACTTTGCGAAGAAATACTACATAGCTTTGCTGATAAATACTACAGAGCCTCAAGGAGTAATACTACATGCGTGACATGAAGAAGGAATACTACGTAGCCCTTCAGAAAAATACTACAAAGCCTCACAGAGTAATAATATGGAGCCTTCCCGAGTAATACAGCGGGATCCTCGCTGACAAATACTACTGAGCCACTTGGAGATACTTCGGAACCTTATGGAGAAATACTACTGAGGTTTGGCGTGTATTTCTACTTAGCCTTGTTATAAATGATTACGGTCCCTCGCTGTGAAATACTACAGCGACTCGCGAATACTACGGAGGCTTGTTGTGCGACTTTTTGTACTACATAGAATCCGACGGAGGTCAGTAAGGAAGAGTCTAGGTGATCTTCATAATCTGAAAAATATACTAATGTATTATGAAATCACTATTGAGCAAAACAAACTATGAACCTCTCCAGACAGAGAGTTATTCTTCAAAGCATTTATGGATCCACATGGCAATAAAATCACCAGTTTACATGATTTAAAATCTCTGAGAAATATCCGTTTAAGAAAATGTTTTAACAGATGGTTAATGATGTGGTCGGAGGTTATAACACGATTATTACAGGTGACTCTCACGGAAATAACGATACACTTTTATTCATAGAACAACTCACACATGCCATGGAACATACAATACGAAGTGGACTTTTAGAATGTGTGACGGGTTCGTCACCACAGCGAGTGACTTCACACTCATTTGCACCTTCATTCACCTGAGGCTGGGGGAAGAAAGAGCACAAAGAGAACCAGTGTCGGTGTAAAAATGACGTGTTTTCAATTAAAAATGAATGAAACGTTGACAATCCGCGAGACATTCATGTCCCACGTGAACACGAAACACCTCGTAACGACACCAACACACCGACAGAATAACACAAAGGCGCCTCAGAAACACGAGGCTGTCATCTTCGGGATCAGGATTTCTCCGGCAGGAAGAGGCCTGAGAAGAAAAGGTCGACGGCGAGAAGAAATTGAGAGACACGTGCAATAATTGAGCGATTAAACTGTCAGACTCGACTTTTCACCGCGATGAGGAATAAATGCCAGGAAAACACTGTTTGTTCTCACTTGAATGAGAAACAGTTGTGAACATAACTTGGAGTTGTTTAACAGGCAGCTCCTCTCAGGGGGTCTCAGGCACATCTCTTAGCACCCTTGGTTACGGGGAAAAGTAACCAGACTGTCCTAAACTGGAACTTTTCAATTCATCAATCACTATCCTATCACTTTTACCGTTTGTGGAAGTAACCATATCAACATGAACATTGGTTTTGAGCAAACCATCTGGCGTGAAACGACTTGGCCGGAGTTCGACGGATTAGGTCTGCCCCGTGGCCTCCTCCCAGGGATCTCCTCTCATCCTCAAGGGAGAGTCCAGACGGATCTGGTTCCAGAAGAACTGTCCATCAACCGCTGAATAAACTCATTTCTCACCACCAGTGATTTTGACGCACAAAACTAACCGTCCATATTTGTGAGATAAAACTAACATAACTATGCAACATCACTCTCTATGAACCCAACAACTGTTTGATGACGTGAAGCATTAACGTGTTTTGTTCTTATTTTTATTTTTATGAATTATCGTCTGTATTGCTGTGAATTTATATTTGGAAAAACAATTTCACGAAGGAGACCTTAAGGAGATCAATAAAGTTCCATCCATCCATCCATCCATCCATCCATCCATCCATCCATCCATCCATCCATCCATCCATCCATCCATCCATCCATCCATCCACACATCCATACATATATCCAAACAATCCATCCATCCATCCATCCATCCATCCATCCATCCATCCATCCATCCATCCATCCATCCACACATCCACACATCCATCCATCCATACATATATACAAACAATCCGTATATCCATCCATCCATCCGTCCATCCATACATCCATCATCCATCCATCCATCCATCCATACATATATACAAACAATCCGTCCATCCATCCATCCATCCATCCATCCATCCATCCATCCATCCATCCATCCATCCATCCATCCATCCATCCATCCATCCATCCATCCATCCATCCATCCATCCTTCCATCCATCCATCCATCCATCCACACATCCACACATGCATACATCCATACATATACATATATACAAACAATCCATCCATCCGTCCATCCATCCATCCATCCATCCATCCATCCATACTTCCCTCCATCCATCCATCCTTCCATCCATCCATCCATCCATGTTTCGTAATAGAATAATTGTAGCACCTTCTCGTGCTCTTTGACCTCCACCTCAAACATCAACTTGCTAGTGAACTCTAAACACTGACTCCATGACGCCTCCGATCCACACACACAGTTGTCATCAGTGAATACAAACACACACTTCTATCTACACTGCAAATGTACTCGTCTCTCGTCTAAACTAATTACCACCGTTTTCCTCCTCATTGACGAGACGTCAACGTTTGAGAAATTAAACGTTTCTCCATTATCAACTTATCTTCGTGACTCAGGGAAAAAAAAGGCAATTGAAATAGCAATTTGTGAGTGTGTGTGTGTGTGTGTGTGTGTGTGTTTACTGACGTAACAGGCGCTGTGCACAACCACCATCCGTCTCCCACACACTGTCAGCAGGGGAGCTTAAGAGTACAGACGCTGAAACGCCGAGTCCTAATGCGAGCTCTGACTTGGCACATATTAGAGGAGAAAGTTTGCCGAGGAAAAAAGTTTATCTCTGCAAACTGTTGTTTCTGAGGAATATTTACACGCCGCCGCCACATCGGATCCTCCAAGAATTAAAACCACGACAGAGATAAACCTTCTGCATCGACGACGTTCGTTTGTTTATTTTCATTCAATTGTGTCTTTATTCTTTGATTCCTATTAATTGGACACAGGCTGTCGGCTTCCGCTTCCATTAGCCGGTGATTAACACGCCAGAATATCCCTCGACACACATTGTCAAAACAAATATTGACTCTTAAAATACGTTGAATTATCCAACTATCGTCGGCGCTTCGTGGCTCCAATTAGACTCGTGGTTGAGGACACGGAAGGTGTTCCTGATGACATTATCGTCTGGATCTGTCGCTGGCTTTGTTGCCGACACCTTCCAAGTGGATAAATACGCTTAATTAGACTCGCATCGTGTGTCGGGACGCGACCAAGTGGAACTGAACTCGGCTAAATTGCTCATTATACTCTCATTTTTTTTTTTTTGTTGGGACGAGCGCCGACGCACAAGCTGCCACACGTTGTGAATTATTGTGACTGTTTGGCAACACCGCGAATCTTCAACAGCCTCCCAAAAGATGTGATTAAATGCGTTTAGGTCCCGGCGTCGAACCGTCAGTCCGACGGCGTCTGGGCCCTGAAGACCGTCGCGGTTCCATTGGTGAGTTGATGAACTTAAACCTGACTTTCGATGTCATGGGTTGATACCGAGTGTCGTCTCAGGAAAACACAAACATTCCATCGTGGATTCGTGACCACAGCCACGTCAAGAACGATAAACATAAAACCACAAAACGCACATTAGAAAAAGAAGCTCAAAAAGTGATGAGAGACTCTGATACAACTTTTTAAATGAAAGTTTATACGGCCATCGAAGAAGGATATCAATGTCATAAACTTTCAATAATAACAGGGAGACACGGCCCATCATGCATCAGTAAAAACGTAATGTCATGTGTAAAGTCGGGATGAATATTATGGATCAATTTCACATTAATCTTGCAGAATAATGAGTTTTTTACTGTTGATGAGCTTGTTAACTTTATCACCCACCGACGGAGAGATAATCATGCAATGAACGCTGGGAAATAAAGGATTTGTGAGGTCGCCGACATGCTGTTTATCGACGTTTATAGAAAGTTTGAATGCCAGTCGTCTGCGGAACGTGTCGATATAAACCAAGGTAATGAAGTCCGACGTGGGAGAAACAGATATGGCATTTGAAAGTCCGAACGGTGACGATTTATTTTTGGACGTCACATGACGTTGGTTTCACTCCTGCTGGAGTCAATCTCGACACCCAGAGTCAGTTAGAGTTTTAAAGTTCACCTGAAAGCAAGTTTTGGGCTGTAGAAACATAAAAGAAATCGGAAAAATATCGATATCGTGATATTGACACGTGCGATAATTTATATATTTTTATTGTATAAATCAAGCATTTCCTAAATCCGTACTTCGACCAATAAGTGTCACGTTCTGTAAAGTTGTCAATTTGTACTTCTATGTCTCGTTGTTGTTTGCGTCTCCGTCCATCTGTGAACTGTGCGGCGAAGCTTGCTAGAATGCTACGCTCGGTTGCTATGGCTACTCAGCTCAGTATATCCAGTGAAGTAATACTAACTTATGATCTAGTCAAACACTAGTGATCCAGTGAAGTAATACTAACTTATGATCTAGTCAAACACTAGTGATCCAGTCACTCGTCTCTTTCAACCTCCTTTGTTAAAGCAACATATTGTAAGAACTTTTCTTATAAGATCGTGAACTTCCAAACAAACCTGTCCGTCTTCAGCGTATGCTAACGAGCTAAGTTGTTAGCGTCATTTATAAAGTGTTATGTGTGCGTCTTCACCGTATGCTAACGAGCTAAGTTGTTAGCGTCATTTATAAAGTGTTATGTGTGCGTCTTCACCGTATGCTAACGAGCTAAGTTGTTAGCGTCATTTATAAAGTGTTATGTGTGCGTCTTCACCGTATGCTAACGAGCTAAGTTGTTAGCGTCATTTATAAAGTGTTATGTGTGCGTGTACAAGGAGGTGGATTTATTATTGATTTGGTGATATCACGACGCGCCGGCGGCTCCTCTCTGATGTCGCTCAGTTTTTATGATCATGTCGGCACAGAAGCGTGGAAATAAACTAAATGGTAATAGCGCATCGTTTTCCTTCTTTTTTTATTATTTAATTTAAATTTTTTTTTAGAATCCCTTATTAGTCCCGTGAGGGGAAATTCAGTAGTGCTTTTTACAGCCATTTACACATACTGATGGGAGTAGGCTGCACACCTGCGCCAAGTTCACCATCAGGAGCCATCAGGGTAAAGTGTCGCTCAGGGACACAACGACACAAGCTTGTCTGGTGCTGGGATTGAACCTGCAACCTTTTGGACTGCAGACAACCACTACCATCTGAGCTATGTCGCCCCTCTAAACCCCTGACCTTCACCTTAGGTGAAAGAAAAAGAAAAGAATATTGATATTGCACTTCAAGACACCCATATAGAATATCGCACATATTTCCAACATGGTGCAGTCCTACTAAATGGCAACTTCCTCTGATGAATGAGAGATTTAAAAAAAAAAAATCTATTTTCATTCCTCAAACTAGACGAGAAACCCTATATTGTCCTTGAAGGTAAGAAGACGTGTGATAACGTGCCCTCACTGAGGATGTAACAGGACACTCTGACACCTGCCACTGTCGACCGTCTGGCTTTTAACCGCGCGACGGCAACCGTCTCCTTTTAAATGAGCTCATTTGTGGCTACCAGCCTACACTGGAGGTGGACTGTCAAGAGGCCAAGGTGGGGTGTCAGGACACGGTGGTTTCTACTGCGGAAAAAAAACCCCACAATCACGCTTTAATTGCCTCAGACTCCACCGGATGAAACCTAACAAGCCCACGTCCGGAAAAAGAACTCGCAGCAGCTCACACTGAATATGCAGCAACACTATTTTAATGTTCCCGGTGACAAAAGTGAACATTTCTTATGAAGAACGACGTTTCCAGCAGGTGGACGACAAGCTCGCTTCTCTGGGTTGATCAGAGGTTCTCTTTGGAGTCTCCACGCCCGAGGCGCCGCTTCAAGCAAATCATGATATTCTCCCTGAAGCCACGACTACGATCAGGAGACTCCGAACGACCAAAGAGTGTTTTTGTTTGTGAACACGCTCGGAATGTATGCAGTACAACCCTTTGAATCCAGAGAAGCTTGAAAGAAAATGCGTTTCTGAAATAATAAAATAGAGGACGAGGATAAATGCTTGGATAGAAGTACAGACGGATGGTTGAATGATTAGAATACTGAATAGATGAAAGGGTAGATAAAAAGAATGATAGATTAATGAATGATAGAAAGATGGAGATGGGAATGAATAAATACATGGAATGATGGACAAATTGATGAATGGATAAAGGATGGAGGTGAATGAATGCATGAGTGGATGTATAAATAAATAGAAGGATGGTTGATGTAAACTGGTTAACTCTGTTGTTGACTCTAGATGTTATCTCTGTTGTTATCTCTAATTGTTAACTCTGTTGTTAGCGCTGTTGTTATCTCTGTTGTTAGCTCTAATTGTTAACTCTGTTGTTAGCGCTGTTGTTATCTCTGTTGTTAGCTCTAATTGTTATCTCTGTTGTTAGCTCTAATTGTTAACTCTGTTGTTAGCTCTGTTGTTATCCCTGTTGTTAGCTCTAATTGTTATCTATGTTGTTAGCTCTAATTGTTAACTCTGCTGTTAGCTCTGTTGTTAGCTCTGTTGTTAGCTCAAGTTGTTAGCTCTGTTGCTAGCTCTAATTGTTAACTCTGCTGTTAGCTCTAGTTGTTAACTCCACTGTTAGCTCTGTTGTTAGCTCTGTTGTTAGCTCTGTTATTAGCTCTGCTGTTAGCTCTGTTGTTAGCTCTAGTTGTTAACTCCGCTGTTAGCTCTGCTGTTAGCTCTGTTGTTAGGTCTAGTTGTTTACTCTGCTGTTAGCTCTGCTGTTAGCTCTGTTGTTAGCTCTGTTGTTAGCTCTGCTGTTAGCTCTACTGTTAGCTCTGCTGTTAGCTCTGCCCTTAGCTCTGCTGTTAGCTCTGCCAATAGCTCTGCAGTTAGCTCTAATTGTTAACTCTGTTGTTAGCTCTGTTTTTAGCTCTAATTGTTAACTCTGCTGTTAGCTCTAGTTGTTAGCTCTGTTGTTAGCTCTGTTGTTAGCTCTGCTGTTAGCTCTGTTGTTAGCTCTAGTTGTTAACTCCGCTGTTAGCTCTGTTGTTAGCTTTGCTGTTAGCTCTGTTGTTAGCTCTGTTGTTAGCTCTGCTGTTAGCTCTGTTGTTAGCTCTGTTGTTAGCTCTGTTGTTAGCTCTGCTGTTAGCTCTGTTGTTAGGTCTAGTTGTTTACTCTGCTGTTAGCTCTGTTGTTAGGTCTAGTTGTTTACTCTGCTGTTAGCTCTGCTGTTAGCTCTGTTGTTAGCTCTGCTGTTAGCTCTGTTGTTAGCTCTACTGTTAGCTCTGCTGTTAGCTCTGCCCTTAGCTCTGCTGTTAGCTCTGCCCTTAGCTCTGCTGTTAGCTCTGCCAATAGCTCTGCCGTTAGCTCTGTTGTTAGCTCTGCTGTTAGCTCTGTTGTTAGCTTAGTTGTTAGCCGCAGCTATGTCACCGGGGCCGGCGCGTGACGTCAGCGCAAATATAGTTTTCATTTTTAAAATATCAATTCATTGCTGTTGAATATCGATACAGTATCGGGAATAAAAAAGTATATCAAAATATCGTTATATGGAGATTTTCTTCCGCCTCTACTACTTACCTTGCTATGCACTGTTCACCATGTTATTCTTGCTACGAACCCTGAAGCGAAGCCAAACACTCTGAGACCTCCATTATATCGGACGCACACGGAGACAATCCAGAGCTCTTTGCCGAGGCGCTGAAAGAGTTTGTGATTTCTGAAGGTCAAGCTTTCGTACATTACAGGAACTTCTTTGTCCACGATTTCAATAGGCAAGTATTGACGCGGCGACGTGGGACCTTTATTCAGATGCAGCTATGGATCCTTCTCTGCAGTGAGTGAGGAGCCACTGCTCGGCATATGAATAAACCTTCGGAGTGGCTCGGCGTGAGAACCTTCGATCAGCTCCAACACACACATCCTCACACACCCGTCATTCAGGCGCTTCATCAACACGTCTGGATTGTTAGCGTTCACACACTCTGGGCCGTGAACATGGAGGTAATACCGGTGTATTCACAGGAGAGCCCTGAGAGAGAAGGAGGATTGTCATCGCGGCCGGACCATTGATCCGATTACTGTATTTGTCATTATGGCAAACTGACATTTCATCATCCATTAGGGACGATGAAATTGTATCGGTGCAGCCGCTGGAATTTAATTAAAGAACGACCAATACAGTGAACCTTGATGCTTCAGACCGAACATACCGTGGAGGAAGATCTACTTTCACTTAGAGAACTAAATGACTTTGACTACATTTTATTTTGTTGTGTATTGTTTTTTTATAGATATTTTTTGGTTGTTTTGCTGAGAATTTTGGCCAATTGTTAACCAGGAGCTGGATTTCCCGGCATTGGTCAGAGATTTTAATAGAGCAACCAAGAGTATACACTGAGAACTGATCTGGAGTCTACTACTTACTTAAAAGTTTGCTACAGTAAATTTTCGGCCGCTAGAAATGAGGCGGAAGCTGCTAAATGCCAAAAATGGTGACTTTTAAAAAATATCTCTAATGAGTCTATTCAGGCTATTGTAGCACTACTAATAAGGAAGTAGTTTGATCACAACTGTACTCGGCCAAAAAATCAGTCTTATGCTGCGTCAAAATCTGGTTTACAATACGTTAAACAGTAGACAAATTTCGACAGGGTAGTACTGTCTCAAATCAAACTCTGCTGCTACACACTTACAGTGTAGTACTGTCTCCAATCAAACTCTGCTGCTACACACGTACAGTGTAGTACTGTCTCCAATCAAACTCTGCTGCTACACACTTACAGTGTAGTACTGTCTCCAATCAAACTCTGCTACTACACACTTACAGTGTAGTACTGTCTCAAATCAAACTCTGCTGCTACACACTTACAGTGTAGTACTGTCTCCAATCAAACTCTGCTGCTACACACTTACAGTGTAGTACTGTCTCCAATCAAACTCTGCTGCTACACACTTACAGTGTAGTACTGTCTCCAATCAAACTCTGCTACTACACACTTACAGTGTAGTACTGTCTCAAATCAAACTCTGCTGCTACACACTTACAGTGTAGTACTGTCTCCAATCAAACTCTGCTACTACACACTTACAGTGTAGTTCTGTCTCAAATCAAACTCTGCTGCTACACACTTACAGTGTAGTACTGTCTCAAATCAAACTCTGCTGCTACACACTTACAGTGTAGTACTGTCTCAAATCAAACTCTGCTGCTACACACTTACAGTGTAGTACTGTCTCCAATCAAACTCTGCTGCTAAACACTTACAGTGTAGTTCTGTCTCAAATCAAACTCTGCTGCTACACACTTACAGTGTAGTACTGTCTCAAATCAAACTCTGCTGCTACACACTTACAGTGTAGTACTGTCTCAAATCAAACTCTGCTGCTACACACTTACAGTGTAGTACTGTCTCAAATCAAACTCTGCTGCTACACACTAACAGGAAATGACTCGACAGCTTCTTCTTCTACTACCTTTTAACACTGATTGTAACCAGTTGTTGAAACACTCTCAACGACACTTGACTGCTTTTCTCCAATTGAAACAAGTTATTAAGTTGTGTTTCATTGTGTTATTACTGTTGTTTTGTGGTAAAAATTAGTTTTTCTTCGGGACATTTACGCTGGAATCTGCTCTGAAGACACGTTGTCAGTGACGTAGCTTCAGTTTAGCTTCAGTTTAGCTTCAGTTAAGCTTCAGTTTAGCTTCAGTTTAGCTATGTCACTACTATGTCTTTGTTGAAGTGTAAAGTGTCCATCGATCCACACTCAATTTTCAGGCCTTTTGAGTGCTCAGGGTGAACTACATTTTCGCACACTGCTCATCGGGACGCACTTGTGCACTCAAAATATTAAGTGTAAGTACAGAAGTGCGCGATTTTGGGGAAATGACCGAACTGTTTGACAAAAATAAACAGAGCACGCTGTCGAAAACCATTTTTTGTCAAGTAGGGTCGTCTTTACGCGCTGAACAAGAAGAAAATACGACGGAGAGCGAGAAGGAGATGAATCTTTTGGTTTATCAGCCCTCGGGCTTCTTGTTGTGGAAGAAGGAAGACGTCGCACGAGAACCAACTGCACTAAGAGGGTGAAGTCCTGGATCTCACGGCAGGAAGCTCAGGGAGCTTTTAGGAATCTGTGTCAGGAACTGAAGACGGACGAACCAGTTGGTTTAGAAATTTCGCTCGGCATACCCTTCATTAGGGGTGTTGGAAAATATCAATACAGTGATATATCGCAGTATTTTTTTTTCACGATACTGTATTTATATTGAACAGCACTGTATTCAAATCTTGTTTTTTACCCTGTTCATTTATGGTTTTATACTTCAAAAAAGTGCTTTTAAAAAAAAATACTACTACAATTTAAATGCAATTAATCACAGCGTTTGTTCATTTTTGTGTTGCAATAAAACCTCCGGCCGCTAAGTGGCTAGAGTCATTACGACCCCAGCAGCTAAAGGAACATTGAAATCCTGTGAGATCCAGGGAATGACTAAGGACGAGAGGATACAGTGAGTCCAGCAGCTTTTAAAGCTGATGTTTGGACATATTTTGGTTTGAAAACAAATGAAAGCAGTTACGACTGAGGACGAGAGGATACTGTGACTCCAGCAGCTTTTAAAGCTGATGTTTGGATATATTTTGGTTTGAAAACAAATGAAAGCAGTTACGACTGAGGACGAGAGGATACAGTGAGTCCAGCAGCTTTTAAAGCTGATGTTTGGACATATTTAGGTTTGAAAACAAATGAAAGCAGTTACGACTGAGGACGAGAGGATACAGTGAGTCCAGCAGCTTTTCAGAGCTGATGTTTGGACATATTTAGGTTTGAAAACAAATGAAAGCAGTTACGACTGAGGACGAGAGGATACAGTGAGTCCAGCAGCTTTTAAAGCTGATGTTTGGACATATTTAGGTTTGAAAACAAATGAAAGCAGTTACGACTGAGGACGAGAGGATACTGTGACTCCAGCAGCTTTTAAAGCTGATGTTTGGACATATTTTGGTTTGAAAACAAATGAAAGCAGTTACGACTGAGGACGAGAGGATACAGTGAGTCCAGCCGCGTTTCAGAGCTGATGTTTGGACATATTTAGGTTTGAAAACAAATGAAAGCAGTTACGACTGAGGACGAGAGGATACAGTGAGTCCAGCAGCTTTTAAAGCTGATGTTTGGACATATTTAGGTTTGAAAACAAATGAAAGCAGTTACGACTGAGGACGAGAGGATACTGTGACTCCAGCAGCTTTTAAAGCTGATGTTTGGACATATTTTGGTTTGAAAACAAATGAAAGCAGTTACGACTGAGGACGAGAGGATACAGTGAGTCCAGCCGCTTTTCAGAGCTGATGTTTGGACATATTTAGGTCTGAAAACAAATGAAAGCAGTTACGACTGAGGACGAGAGGATACAGTGAGTCCAGCAGCTTTTAAAGCTGATGTTTGGACATATTTTGGTTTGAAAACAAATGAAAGCAGTTACGACTGAGGACGAGAGGATACAGTGAGTCCAGCAGCTTTTAAAGCTGATGTTTGGATATATTTTGGTTTGAAAACAAATGAAAGCAGTTACGACTGGGGATGAGAGGATACAGTGAGTCCAGCAGCTTTTAAAGACGATGTTTGGACATATTTAGGTTTGAAAACAAATGAAAGCAGTTACGACTGAGGACGAGAGGATACTGTGACTCCAGCAGCTTTTAAAGCTGATGTTTGGACATATTTTGGTTTGAAAACAAATGAAAGCAGTTACGACTGAGGACGAGAGGATACAGTGAGTCCAGCCGCTTTTCAGAGCTGATGTTTGGACATATTTAGGTTTGAAAACAAATGAAAGCAGTTACGACTGAGGACGAGAGGATACAGTGAGTCCAGCAGCTTTTAAAGCTGATGTTTGGACATATTTTGGTTTGAAAACAAATGAAAGCAGTTACGACTGAGGACGAGAGGATACAGTGAGTCCAGCAGCTTTTAAAGCTGATGTTTGGATATATTTTGGTTTGAAAACAAATGAAAGCAGTTACGACTGAGGATGAGAGGATACAGTGAGTCCAGCAGCTTTTAAAGACGATGTTTGGACATATTTAGGTTTGAAAACAAATTAAAGCAGTTACGACTGAGGACGAGAGGATACTGTGACTCCAGCAGCTTTTAAAGCTGATGTTTGGACATATTTTGGTTTGAAAACAAATGAAAGCAGTTACGACTGAGGACGAGAGGATACAGTGAGTCCAGCAGCTTTTAA
Source organism: Callionymus lyra (assembly GCF_982586985.1). Classification (NCBI taxonomy): domain Eukaryota; kingdom Metazoa; phylum Chordata; class Actinopteri; order Syngnathiformes; family Callionymidae; genus Callionymus; species Callionymus lyra. The sequence goes on from NC_141833.1 coordinate 22,187,395, forward strand.
AGACGATGTTTGGACATATTTAGGTTTGAAAACAAATGAAAGCAGTTACGACTGAGGACGAGAGGATACTGTGACTCCAGCAGCTTTTAAAGCTGATGTTTGGACATATTTTGGTTTGAAAACAAATGAAAGCAGTTACGACTGAGGACGAGAGGATACAGTGAGTCCAGCCGCTTTTCAGAGCTGATGTTTGGACATATTTAGGTTTGAAAACAAATGAAAGCAGTTACGACTGAGGACGAGAGGATACAGTGACTCCAGCAGCTTTTAAAGCTGAAGTTTGATATATTTTGGTTTGAAAACAAATGAAAGCAGTTACGACTGAGGACGAGAGGATACAGTGAGTCCAGCCGCTTTTCAGAGCTGATGTTTGGACATATTTAGGTTTGAAAACAAATGAAAGCAGTTACGACTGAGGACGAGAGGATACAGTGACTCCAGCAGCTTTTAAAGCTGAAGTTTGATATATTTTGGTTTGAAAACAAATGAAAGCAGTTACGACTGAGGACGAGAGGATACAGTGAGTCCAGCCGCTTTTCAGAGCTGATGTTTGGACATATTTAGGTTTGAAAACAAATGAAAGCAGTTACGACTGAGGACGAGAGGATACTGTGACTCCAGCAGCTTTTAAAGCTGATGTTTGGACATATTTTGGTTTGAAAACAAATGAAAGCAGTTACGACTGAGGACGAGAGGATACAGTGAGTCCAGCCGCTTTTCAGAGCTGATGTTTGGACATATTTAGGTTTGAAAACAAATGAAAGCAGTTACGACTGAGGACGAGAGGATACAGTGACTCCAGCAGCTTTTAAAGCTGAAGTTTGATATATTTTGGTTTGAAAACAAATGAAAGCAGTTACGACTGAGGACGAGAGGATACAGTGAGTCCAGCCGCTTTTCAGAGCTGATGTTTGGACATATTTAGGTTTGAAAACAAATGAAAGCAGTTACGACTGAGGACGAGAGGATACAGTGACTCCAGCAGCTTTTAAAGCTGAAGTTTGATATATTTTGGTTTGAAAACAAATGAAAGCAGTTACGACTGAGGACGAGAGGATACAGTGAGTCCAGCCGCTTTTCAGAGCTGATGTTTGGACATATTTAGGTTTGAAAACAAATGAAAGCAGTTACGACTGAGGACGAGAGGATACTGTGACTCCAGCAGCTTTTAAAGCTGATGTTTGGACATATTTTGGTTTGAAAACAAATGAAAGCAGTTACGACTGAGGACGAGAGGATACAGTGAGTCCAGCCGCTTTTCAGAGCTGATGTTTGGACATATTTAGGTTTGAAAACAAATGAAAGCAGTTACGACTGAGGACGAGAGGATACAGTGACTCCAGCAGCTTTTAAAGCTGAAGTTTGATATATTTTGGTTTGAAAACAAATGAAAGCAGTTACGACTGAGGACGAGAGGATACAGTGAGTCCAGCCGCTTTTCAGAGCTGATGTTTGGACATATTTAGGTTTGAAAACAAATGAAAGCAGTTACGACTTCATCAAGAGTCATGTGGCTTTATTCGAGGACAGTTCCACATGTTGGAGGAGCTACTCGGACCGATTATCTCGGGTGCAACAGGAATGACCAATGATTGTATGTCTTTAGGTGAACGTCTGACGGTCAAGTTGTGCTTCCTCTCAACTGGTAGATCTTTGTTTATTTTATATTTTTTCAGTTTCCTCTCTTGAATACTACACGCACAAACCTTTTCAGACCATTGCGGACGAAGTGCCAAAACAAAAACTGTCCAGAAACAGGACAAACCATCTGACGTTAAACAGAAATTAGTCTCTATCTCTGCCAACACTCATAAAAACTTAAGGACAATAAAAAGAGCGGCTGCAGAATATCACTTCGCTGGCCGTAAATGGCCTGCGGGAAATAAGGGAAATCTTGTGATTTGACGTTAAAACATAAAGTTTTCCATAAGAAACATTTGTAAAGTATTCTCAGAATAAATCATGGAAAAGTTTCTGATGGAACCACTAAAATAAAGCTGAGCTTTAATTTATTTCAGGAGAGCTGCTGCCAAAGAATAATCATTCCTTTGTTGCACTGGTCGGCAAAATAAGACGAGCTTTATTGTTCCTGTGACATCAATATGTGCCACATTTATATGGAAGAAGCTGCAGCAGTAAAAATTCATGTTTGCATAACGCCTTTAGTTTTAGCCTGTGGCGGCACCGACGGACGAGAGGGAACCGATGTTTTTCGTTAGCGGTTTCGCTAACAAAGTCAAAATTATTGCTTGTTACCTCAATAACTACGTTTTTCCATCTACTGACATGGATTTCAGGAACTTCATTTCTCAGAGGAAGGAAAACTTCTGTAGATTGCATCTTTGGAATTAAGTCTGAACAGTTTTCGTTCATGTTTCTCTCTCCTGAGCCTTCAACGGGGTTGGTAGTTTGGTTCTTGGCAGGTTTCTGCCCATATCTACACTACTTTTTCTTCTGTGAAAGCATTAGAGAACTGCTTACCTAGATGAATTACTCACTTACACAGTCATGGATGTTATGTAAACCTTATTTTTCAACACTATGGTGAGAAAATACAATTGTTACAATAGTGTAGACGAGAGAAAAACATTTTGTCAACAGTAAATTTCGCTGTAAACAAATGCTGTGAGTAATTTCGGCACGATGAGACACAGGAGGGATTCACTGGCTTTTTTTGACACTTAAATTATCCAAACACCTGTTCAGCCAAAACATGTTTTCTACTCAGAATGCATTTAGGAAAACAAAGAAAAACTGTTGTTTTTGTGCGTTTGCTACATTTACTATTGACACATTCTTCTCACTTTGTAAAAAAAAACCCAATCATGATTGTAAACAAAACCAGGCTCGAGAAACAAATGTAATAATCATAATAATATTGTGCGTTGAAGGAGAAATGGTTTTGGTTATTAATGTCTGCCCTGGTGCGTTATCGGTTTCGCTCAGAGGGGACGTGGTTAATAACACAGGGTTATTTTTGCAAATCGTAACCTTCAGGATTTTAATTCGATAGCGATTTCTTGAAGTCTGACGTTTGACTGAGAAATATTGGGATTATTGGATTAAACTCTCTTGTGTTTCTGCTCCTGGTGCTTCGACTAAACCCCGAACCTTCAATGATCGCTATAAAATTCCAGCTCTCTGAAACTTTATATAGGACTGCAGACGTGTGCAGGGGGTCTCCTGCCTCTCGCCCCGAGTAGCTGGAAAGGGCTTAATCAAGGGGATTAGAATGAAACACATAAAATACATTTTCTATGTCTTTATAACATTTGATTCATCTGTTCATACTGATGTTTGGACATATTTTGGTTTGAAAACAAATGAAAGCAGTTACAACTGAGGACGAGGGGATACAGTGACTGCATACTGCATACTGTACCAGAAAACATACCCTTCATTAGGGGTGTTGGAAAATATCAATATGGTGATATATTGCAGTATTTATTTTCACAATACTGTATTTATATACAACAGCAGTGTATTCAAACCCTGTTCTTTTATGGTTTTACACTTCAAAAAGTGCTTTTAAAATAAAATACTTTACATTTTACATGCAAATAATCACAGCATTTGTTCATTTTTGTGTTGCAATAAAACTTCCGGCCACGATGACTGAGAACGAGAGGATACGGTGAGCCCAGCAGCTTTTAAAGCTGATTTTTGGACATATTTTGGTTTGAAAAACAAATGAAAGTGGTTACAACTGAGGACGAGAGGATACAGTGAGTCCAGCAGCTTTTAAAGCTGATGTTTGGACATATTTTGGTTTGAAAACAAATGAAAGCAGTTATGACTTCGTCAAGAGTCATGTGGTCTGTAAATACTACAACACCAGAGTCAAGTACTGGACAACACTACACATATATACATGTTACTACACTATCACAACACCAGAGTCAAGTACTGGACAATACTACACATATATACTTGTTACTACACTATCACAACACCAGAGTCAAGTACTGGACAATACTACACATATATACTTGTTACTACACTATCACAACACCAGAGTCAAGTACTGGACAATACTACACATATATCCTTGTTACTACACTATCACAACACCAGAGTCAAGTACTGGACAGTACTACGCATATATACTTGTTACTACACTATCACAACACCAGAGTCAAGTACTGGACAATACAACACATATATACTTGTTACTACACTATCACAACACCAGAGTCAAGTACTGGACAATACAACACATATATACTTGTAACTACACTATCACAACACCAGAGTCAAGTACTGGACAATACTACACATATATACTTGTTACTACACTATCACAACACCAGAGTCAAGTACTCAACAATACTACACATATATACTTGTTACTACACTATCACAACACTAGAGACAAGTACTGGACAATACTACACATATATACTTGTTACTGCACTATCACAACACCAGAGTCAAGTACTGGGCAATACTACACATATATACTTGTTACTGCACTATCACAACACCAGAGTCAAGTACTCAACAATACTACACATATATACTTGTTACTACACTATCACAACACTAGAGACAAGTACTGGACAATACTACACATATATACTTGTTACTGCACTATCACAACACCAGAGTCAAGTACTGGACAATACTACACATCACTACTGTATATATCATATCCTTGTACTGTGATGTATGTTGTATCACCATATTCTCTCTATAAACAGCCTCAGCGTTTAACATCACAGAAGATGTAGTAACTGGATGAACATGTAACATCCCTGAATAAACAAGATCATCCTGTAATACCATGAAGAGCTTTTTTTTTTCAAATATAACCTTGACATTCAAAGCTTGATGTTTCGAAGTGATTCTCAGAATCTCTACATCGTCAAAAAGGTTGAAGAGTAAAAAAGAAAAAGGTAAATTAATGACATGTATAACGATGAATAACGCCCTCGGGGAGCGTCCTTGAGCAAACATCAGTATGCAGCGTGAAACCCTTCATCTCATCAATATGTCTGCTCGCCGGTGTCACCACAGCACACCTGTCACTTACCTCCCCCGGCCCATCAATAAAGTATAGGGACCCAGACGACTGTGAATCGCTAAATAGTGTTGAAGTTGGTTTCTGGCCCGAGCGCTCGACACCTCCACAGCAGACCAGCTCCCACAGTGTCTTCGTGTTCTAGCGCTTTGGACGTGGTGAGGGAACTTCAGGCTTCAACAGGAAGGAAGCAGTGAGCGGTTTGGCTTCGTTTCGTCTCGAGGAACGTGTCCAGATCAAGATGTACCTTCAAGTATTCGCAGGCGTGACTAACTGAAGATCCAGCATCGGCTGCCTTTAAATACATACTTTCTTTGGAATTGAAATAGGACGTATGAGATTGAAAACAGCAAGAAGGTTGCTGGTTCAATTCCAGGCAACCTTTCTGTGTAGAGTGTTGTATGTTCTCCCCGTGTTGTGTGGGTTTACTCCGGACACTCCGGTTTCCTCCCACGGTCCAAATACATACAGAGGTTGATTGAGAACTTGAGGGGAAATTGTCCGTAGGTATGAGTGTGTGTGTGAATGGTTGTCTGTCTTTGTGTGTCCTGAGACAGACTGGCGTCCTGTCCAGAGTGTCCCCTGCCTCTCGCCCTATGATACTGGGATAGACTCCAGTTTCCTCTCGTTTTTATTTGTTCAGGCTTTTCCTTGATTTTCTGGAACTCCTTTTGTGTTATCACTTTTATCTTGATCTTTAAAGTATATACTTTATTGAATATCGTTTTGATTGTTTAAGCGCTTTGTGACCCTGGTCTGGAAAAGCGCTATATAAATACAAATGACTTACTTACTTACAATGAATGAATGAATGAATGCGATTGAATACAATGTCTTTTTATTCTTTGACGCTCACTTTATCTAAATGATCTCCTTCACCAAACAAATTCCTTTCCTTCAACATCAGTTTTACCATCATTGTTGACGTCCATCAGAACAGTATTCTTGCCGACGGCCACGTGTACTACACGAGTAAATGATGATAGAAACTATAGTTTTCTCCACATGAATCATCACGATAGTACACGTCTGATGGCTCCTCCATCCCTCGTGCTCGCTCTCCTCACCATTCATGAATGATTGATGGCGGTGGTTGCGTCAATATCCAGAGGTTCTTGCCGCACCTCGACCCGCTCGACACAACCCGGCGCTGCCTGTAGTTTGTTTGGACGTATGCTCTGACGTATGACGTTGGATTCATCTCCACCTCAACGCTCCACGACGAAACATGCATGCGCCGCGACCTTTGCAGCCTCCGAATCCCTCGCCTTCGCTCGCCCCTCGAACCTAACAGCGCTCTAATCTGGTTTAACCGAGACGCCCCCTCTCTCTCCGGGCCTGGCTCTCAGATTTGGAACTGGTTTCCCCGCCTTCGCCTCCTGCTTCTCCGTGTCTTTGCTCGGCACCTTCTCCAGCGCCATCACTCCCACTTAAACCCGGCACGCAGGGGGCTTGACCGGGCGGATTGATTTCCAGTAAGGCGGCGTCTGGAGCGCACTCTAGAGCCTTCCGGACATGTCCATCCTCCTTTATTGCACTCTAATCTCCAGGGGTGGCCATGTCTGCTCTTTAGGCTTTGCTGGGCTCACACGCCGAGGATGGACGACACGTGACGCCTTAAGACGCTGCGTTAATATCTTCAATATTATGCATCTTAAAGCACGATATTGACCAATCACAGGGGGATTAGATTGATGCTTGTTCTAAGTGATGGCTTTGAACATTCTTTTACATTTTAAAACGACCTTCAGATTTTAAAAAATAAATAGTACGTAGTTTTTGTTTCACTTATTTATACTAGTTTAGTTTTAGTTCATTTTTTGAGTAAACTCGACTGAAACGAGTATCTTGACGTGTCCAAAGTCACAAATTAATGTTACTTCCGAAAAAATACCATCTTATTGGGTGTGTATTGGCAAGGATCTGGAAATATAAAGTATCAAGATACAACGATATTATTGTCCAGTACTTGACTCTGGTGTTGTGATAGTGTAGTAACAAGTATATATGTGTAGTATTGTCCAGTACTTGACTCTGGTGTTGTAATAGTGTAGTAACAAGTATATATGTGTAGTATTGTCCAGTACTTGACTCTGGTGTTGTGATAGTGTAGTAACAAGTATATATGTGTAGTATTGTCCAGTACTTGACTCTGGTGTTGTGATAGTGTAGTAACAAGTATATATGTGTAGTATTGTCCAGTACTTGACTCTGGTGTTGTAATAGTGTAGTAACAAGTATATATGTGTAGTATTGTCCAGTACTTGACTCTGGTGTTGTGATAGTGTAGTAACAAGTATATATGTGTAGTATTGTCCAGTACTTGACTCTGGTGTTGTGATAGTGTAGTAACAAGTATATATGTGTAGTATTGTCCAGTACTTGACTCTGGTGTTGTAATAGTGTAGTAACAAGTATATATGTGTAGTATTGTCCAGTACTTGACTCTGGTGTTGTGATAGTGTAGTAACAAGTATATATGTGTAGTATTGTCCAGTACTTGACTCTGGTAGTATTTACAGACCACATGACTCTCGTCCTCAGTCGTAACTGCTTTCATTTGTTTTCAAACCAAAATATGTCCAAACATCAGCTTTAAAAGCTGCTGGCCTCACTGTATCCTCTCGTCCTCAGTCGGAACTGCTTTCATTTGTTTTCAAACCAAAATGTGTCCAAACATCAGCTTTAAAAGCTGCTGGACTCACTGTATCCTCTCGTCCTCAGTCGTAACTGCTTTCATTTGTTTTCAAACCAAAATATTTCCAAACATCAGCTTAAAAAGCTGCTGAAGTCACTGTATCCTCTCGTCCTCAGTCGTAACTGCTTTCATTTGTTTTCAAACCAAAATATGTCCAAACATCAGCTTAAAAAGCTGCTGAAGTCACTGTATCCTCTTGTCCTCAGTCGTAACTGCTTTCATTTGTTTTCAAACCAAAATATGTCCAAACATCAGCTTAACAAGCTGCTGAAGTCACTGTATCCTCTCGTCCTCAGTCGTAACTGCTTTCATTTGTTTTTAAACCAAAATATGTTCAAACGTCAGCTTTGAAAACTGATGGACTCACTGTATCCTCTCGTCCTCAGTCACTGCAGGATTTCAATGTTTCTTTAGCTGCGGACGATGTAATGGCTGCTGCCATCCAGTGGCCGGAAGTTAAATTAAAACCCAAGAAGGTACATGGGTTAAATTATTTTTTCTTCATTTTAAGTGTAATGGCAACACTGCTCTAGTTGAGACAAAACAAGCAGGAGCTTCAAAAGTTTGCAGACATCACTGCTGAGGCAGATGAAGGGACAAAGTTACTCCAATAACTCTGTGACAACATGACGTTTGGACGCAGCAAACATCTGGCAATAACTCAACCTCCGTCGCGTTGCCTTATTGACGGACGTCTAACCAGTCAGGCTTAATTAACACGAGCGTCTGAGCCTTAATAAAAGTCGACTACAGCTGCCATGGAGCCGGTCCATCAGCAGGTGATTACACTGGGCAGCCACCCAGAAGCACAGGATCAGGATACAGCCTCCGTGAGATTGACCCGTTCTATTCATAGCCATCCTTCTCCAACAAATCCCTCAGAGTTCAGAGATTTCAGGGACTCGCACAAGTTCAGAGGCTTTTCCCCGGAACGACTTGTTACGAAGAGGAGTGAAGGCTGAGGAACAACGAAGGGTAACGATGTGAATACTTTTAGTTGGATAGTATTCTTTGAGAATCACAGTGATTTAACGTTTACGTGTCGTGACCAAATGTTGTATAAAAACTCGACTCTCCTGACATGTAGTGAATATTCTTCAAGACGCAGTAACTTCTCATCATGACCGTGTTTTAAACGTATTACTTTATAAAGTTGCTCTGAAATCTGGACGAAGGAGAGGTTACGAGAGTCCATTATGACGTAATAATGGCTTCACTCCTCCTCCAGCTGTAATCACGCTTTGTTTGTACAACGAATCCCTTGGAGGTGGATACAATTGATGACACACGGTGACAAACCTCCATGCTTGACCAATCACAGCAGAGTGGGTGTGGTTATGGTCAACAAGATTTCATCTCCAGAGAAACAAAGTGTTTTCAGTGGGCGGAGCTTAAGATTGTTTTCTAATGTTAATATTTCAATGAAATGAGTTTTGTACAAACACACACTGATGATACAATAGAGTCACACATCACAACAACACACACACACACATTATTTGACCTTCAAAGACACACTGACTCCACAAAGCTGACATCACTGGTCCAGTGGGTCGACCTTGAGTGTATTTTTCATAAGATGATGCATTTGTTGAGTCATGGATGTTATTGATCTGTTTCTTTCACTTTTCACTCCTGATTTAAAGTCTTCTCTGAAGAGTTTGATGAAATAGTTTCTCATGTATGACATTCATTTAAAAATATATATTTCTGTTTTAATCAGAGGAACGTCCAGTGTGTTGGCTGGTCAACACAACTATTATTTCCTGCTCTGCAGTAATACTCAGTAAAGTACTGCAATGATACTTGGCGAAGCTCTTCATTATTACTCAGCAAGCTCTGCAGTATTACTCAGCAAGCTCTGTAGTATTACTCTGCGTTGCATTGTATTATTACTCCGCGAAGCTCTGTAGTATTACTCTGCGAAGCTCTGTAGTATTACTTTGCAAAGCTTTGTAGCATTACTATGCAAACCTCTATAGTATTACTTTGCAAAGCTCTGTAGTATAACTATGTAAACCCCTGTAGTATTACTTGCAAAGCTCTGTAGTATTACTAAGGGAAGCTCTGCAGTATAACTATGCGAACCCCTGTAGTATTACTTGCAAAGCTCAGTAGTATTACTTAGGGAAGCTCCGCAGTATTATCATGCGAACCCCTGTAGTATTACTTGCAAAGCTCTGTAGTATTACTAAGGGAAGCTCTGCAGTATTACTATGGGAACCCCTGTAGTATTACTTGCAAAGCTCTATAGTATTACTTAGGGAAGCTCCGCAGTATTACAATGCGAACCCCTTTAGTATTACTTGCAAAGCTCTATAGTATTACTTTGCAAAGCTCTGAAGTATTACTATAAGAAGCTCTGCAGTATTACTTTGCAAAGCTCTGCAGTATTACTTTGCATAGCTCTGCAGTATTATTTTGCAAAGCTCTGCAGTATTACTATGCGAACCCCTGTAGTATTACTTGCAAAGCTCTGTAGTATTACTAAGGGAAGCTCTGCAGTATTACTATAAGAACCCCTGTAGTATTACTTGCAAAGCTCTGTAGTATTACTAAGGGAAGCTCCGCAGTATTACTATGCGAACCCCTGTAGTATTACTTGCAAAGCTCTGTAGTATTACTAAGGGAAGCTCCGCAGTATTACTCTACGAACCCCTGTAGTATTACTTGCAAAGCTCTGTAGTATTACTTAGGGAAGCTCCGCAGTATTACTATGCGAACCCCTGTAGTATTACTTGCAAAGCTCTATAGTATTACTTAGGGAAGCTCCGCAGTATTACAATGCGAACCCCTGTAGTATTACTTGCAAAGCTCTGTAGTATTACTATGCGAACCCCTGTAGTATTACTTGCAAAGCTCTATAGTATTACTTAGGGAAGCTCTGCAGTATTACTATGCGAACCCCTGTAGTATGACTTGCAAAGCTCTATAGTATTACTTAGGGAAGCTCTGCAGTATTACTATGCGAACCCCTGTAGTATGACTTGCAAAGCTCTATAGTATTACTTAGGGAAGCTCTGCAGTGTTACTATGCGAACCCCTGTAGTATTACTTGCAAAGCTCTATAGTATTACTTAGGGAAGCTCTGCAGTATTACTATGCGAACCCCTGTAGTATGACTTGCAAAGCTCTATAGTATTACTTAGGGAAGCTCTGCAGTATTACTATGCGAACCCCTGTAGTATGACTTGCAAAGCTCTATAGTATTACTTAGGGAAGCTCTGCAGTATTACTATGCGAACCCCTGTAGTATTACTTGCAAAGCTCTATAGTATTACTAAGGGAAGCTCTGCAGTATTACTATGCGAACCCCTGTAGTATGACTTGCAAAGCTCTATAGTATTACTTAGGGAAGCTCCGCAGTATTACTATGCGAACCCCTGTAGTATTACTTGCAAAGCTCAGTAGTATTACTTTGCAAAGCTCTGCAGTATTACTATACAAAGCTCTGCAGTATTACTTTGCAAAGCTCTGCAGTATTACTTTGCATAGCTCTGCAGTATTACTATACAAAGCTCTGCAGTATTACTTTGCAAAGCTCTGCAGTATTACTATGCGAACCCCTGTAGTATTACTTGCAAAGCTCTGTAGTATTACTAAGGGAAGCTCTGCAGTATTACTATGCGAACCCCTGTAGTATTACTTGCAAAGCTCTATAGTATTACTTAGGGAAGCTCCGCAGTATTACTATGCGAACCCCTGTAGTATGACTTGCAAAGCTCTATAGTATTACTTAGGGAAGCTCCGCAGTATTACTATGCGAACCCCTGTAGTATTACTTGCAAAGCTCTATAGTATTACTTAGGGAAGCTACGCAGTATTACTATGCGAACCCCTGTAGTATTACTTGCAAAGCTCTGGAGTATTAATATGCAAACCCCTGTAGTATTACTTGCAAAGCTCTGTAGTATTACTGAGGGAAGCTCCTTAGTATTACTCGGGGAAGCCCTGTAGTATTACTTTGCGAGGTTCCGTAGTAATACTCTGCAAATATACAGAAATGTTTTTATTTGATTAAATCTTCTTCGTTTTTTAATACATTTCATGCTAATATCCTCCTCGTGAATCATTCATTTTCTTTCATTATCCTCTCATAACAATACGTTTGTACCTTCCCTCTAAACTCAGGGGCCACAGTGAGGAGCCACAGGTGCTCAGATGAACGACCAGCCTCAGATATATCTCCTCCTGAAGTGACACCGGCTGACGGGCTCGGATCCCCAGACGCCGCCCGGAGACGGCCGTATGACAGCCCCTCACGGGGGGGGGGGGGGCGTCAAGCCATTTGTCTGTCTGTCTCCACAAAGATGGACGACCCGTCCACCTGCCGGAGACGTTCCCACCGTCGGCACCGCCATCCCTCATCCTCGCGCCGCCACGGATTAAATGAATTCAAATTAAAAGCCTTCATTAATCACGGTAATCCGTGGACGGCTCAGGAACCAGGAGATGCGGAGAAACCGTCGCTGAGACTGAAGTGTGGAGATCCTGCCGTCACGCCTCGCGCCGACACCAGCCCACGCACCCCGTTCTCCGGGGATCAGGGGTCAGTCAGACGAGATTGCAGGAAATAATCATCTCCATGCATCCTCATTTCTCTTGGGGGGTCTCTCCACTGATGCACCTTCCCACGACCACATGTCCCTCCCCCTCCCTTCTGCCGCATCCTCACCCCTCCCCGGACCACCATCCCCTCCTTCAGCTTTTTTCTTTCTTTTATTTTTTGTGCCATTGATTTCAAGGACTCTTTTTCTCTTTTTATCAGCGAAAAACTTCCATCGCCGCGATGACGCCGGCGGTTGCCGCGGTAACCAGGGGTCGGGCGACCGGGGGTGCAGCGAAGGTGCCAATTGAGTTTGTTGATGCAACAGTTGTTAATGAGGAAACGAGCACACGTGGATGGTTTAGAATCTCTGGGGGTTCAGGGGAGGAGGAGGAGGAACATGAGGCGCATCACGTCTCAACCTGTTTATGAGGGTTTGAGTCACGGCGTCACGGAAGGGAAGTCAAGGGTTAAGTCAAGAAGCATTTTTAAAGTGACTCCAAAAGAAGCCTTGATTTGAATAGATAGAAATAGAGAAAAAGTACTGACGTATTTCTAGCTTTTCCACTAATGGCGAGAATGAAGGTGTGACGGCGACAGAATTCATGGAAATTCAGTTTATTAAGATCATGTTTGACGTCGAGATTTAAAAACTGACACAAACCGCATTTTAAGATTTTATTTAATCTTGTCTCGAATACGATTTATAGCGGATTTTTTTTGGCTGCTTCCTCCCTCACGGCTGAAAACAATCTTTAAAGGAGGGGTAGGTGATCTTGAGGATACGATTAGCGCTAAATTGAAAAAGGGAAGAGTCTGACCCCCTTTCTTCAGACTCTCCCCACGATAAGAATAGAGAAAATACTTTTTTTTAAAAGGCGTCTACAAGACTTAAATGTATTTACAGTAACACAATAAATGAACTTACATTTTAAGTTCTTAGTTAACACAACATTGACCTTTATCTGTGATAAATTATCAATTAAAATCGAGAATGTGTTGTATCAGACTCACAGGTACGACTTGGTACTTCACTTAATCCGATATTTTACACATACTAGTTTGTTCTTAACTAGTATGACTGACACAAGTCGATCATTTCTGTTGTAGTATTACTCAGCACAGCTCTGTAATATTACTCCGCGAAGCTCTGCAGTATAACTTTGCAAAGCCCTGCAGTATAACTCAGCAAGCTCTGTAGTATTACTCTGTGTTGCATTATAATATTACTCAGCGAAGCTCTGCAGTATTACTTTGCAAAGCTCTGCAGTATAACTTTGCAAAGCTCTGCAGTATTATTTTGCAAAGCTCTGCAGTATTACTATGCGAACCCCTGAAGTATTACTTACAAAGCATTAAATCGAGAATGTGTTGTATCAGACTCACAGGTACGACTTGGTACTTCACTTAATCCGATATTTTACATATACTAGTTTGTTCTTAACTAGTATGACTGACACAAGTCGATACTTTCTGTTGTAGTATTACTCAGCGATGCTCTGCAGTATTACTCAGCACAGCTCTGTAATATTACTCTGCGAAGCTCTGCAGTATAACTCAGCAAGCTCTGTAGTATTACTCTGTGTTGCATTATAATATTACTCAGCAAAGCTCTGCAGTATTACTTTGCAAAGCTCTGCAGTATAACTTTGCAAAGCTCTGCAGTATTATTTTGCAAAGCTCTGCAGTATTACTATGCGAACCCCTGAAGTATTACTTACAAAGCATTAAATCGAGAATGTGTTGTATCAGACTCACAGGTACAACTGGTTACTTCACTTCATCAAATATTTTACCCATACTTGTTTGTTCTTAACTAGTATGACTGACACAAGTCGATACTTTCGGTTGTAGTATTACTCAGCACAGCTCTGTAATATTACTCCGCAAAGCTTTGCAGTATGACTTTGCAAAGCCCTGCAGTATAACTCAGCAAGCTCTGTAGTATTACTTTGCAAAGCCCCGCAGTATAACTCAGCAAGCTCTGTAGTATTACTTTGCAAAGCCCTGCAGTATAACTCAGCAAGCTCTGTAGTATTACTCTGCGTTGCATTGTAATATTACTCCGCGAAGCTCTGTAGTATTACTTTGAAAAGCTTTGTAGCATTACTATGCGAACCTCTGTAGAATTACTTCGCAAAGCTCTGTAGTATAACTATACGAAGCTCTGCAATATTACTTTGCAAAGCTCTTTAGTATTACTTTGCAAAGCTCTGCAGTATTACTTTTCAAAGCTCTGCAATATTACTATGCAAACCCCTGAAGTATTACTTACAAAGCATTAAATCTAGAATGTTTTGTATCAGACTCACATGTACGACTGGGTACTACTTTGTTCTTAACAAGTGGTTACTTTCTTTAAATGAATGAAGAAGTGGACGAACTGTGGGCGTTTGGTCGCCGCGACCATTTTTCCTCGGCGTGAGATCGAGTCCCTCGACGTCACAAACGAATCAAGATAAGTATCAATAAATGCCAAAATGACTTTTCTGCCAATTCCTTGCTTTCAATCAGACGAACTAATCCTCTGTTGGCGTCACGTCTCAGACAGAAGGTTTGCCAACAGACAGAACTTCATCCCACTTGATCTCCCTCGACGTCTGTTAGAAAGTTATCAATGTATGCAGAGTTCTTCCAGAACAAATACTGTGAGAGTTCAGTGTTCATCGTTTAAGACTCTATTGTCGTCTATTGACCTGTGAGACCATTTGTGTCGAGAGACAAAGTTTGGTGATGAAATGATGTAAAAGAAAAAGCATGATTGAAGAAAAAGTCAAACGTGTGTCAATAAAAGTTGTGATGTACATACAACTGTCAGTATCCATCCATCCATCCATCCATCTATCGATGCATCCGTCAATCCATCCATATATCCATCCATCCATCCATCTATTTATCCATCCATATATCCATCTATGCTTCCATTTATACATCCATCCATCCATCCATCCATCAATCAATCCATTAAATTATCAATCCATTCACCCATCTAACTATCCATCCCTACATCCATCCATCTGCCCATCCAAATATCCATTCATCCATCCATCCATCCATCCATCCATCCATCCATCCACCCATCTAACTATCCATCCATCTGCCCATCCAAATATCCATTCATCCATCCATCCACCCATCTAACTATCCATCCATCCATCCATCCATCCATCCATCCATCCATCTGCCCATCCAAATATCCATTCATCCATCCATCCATCCACCCATCTAACTATCCATCCATCCATCCATCCATCTGCCCATCCAAATATCCATTCATCCATCCATCCATCCATTCACCCATCTAACTATCCATCCATCCATCCATCCATCCATCTGCCCATCCAAATATCCATTCGTCCATCCATCCATCCATCCATCCACCCATCTAACTATCCATTCCTCCATCCATCCATCTGCCCATCCAAATATCCATTCATCCATCCATCCATTGAGTTATCAATTATTTTTCCTGAAACATTTGCTATTTCTGACGTAACTTTTCCATGTTAATCCTCAAGTTGCCACCAATGAGATCAGTGTTAAAACTAATTAATCTTTCCTTTACGATCAAAATCATTTTTGTGTTTCATGATTAAAAAGAGGAGAAACAGAAACAGTTTCACTGATTGTTTTGACGACTTCATCTTTTCTTTTGACGTGTTGAGCTTCAACTAAAGTGCTCACTTACATAAACGTCTACAGAAGGACGTCGACCCAGAGATCTTCAAATTAAACTGAAGTGGAGTTTCTTCCAGAGACGAGCCCGAGTCGTACGTCTCGCATCTGAGCGCTGAGGTCTTGTTTGGCCGGATCATGAAGAGTAATTATCGCAGCAGAAATAGACCATAATTACAAACGAGTGTCATGGAAGGCACGCTGACGGTTTGATCATCTCATTACGACGGATCAAAGGCGGAATCGTCCGCCAATAAGATCTGCACTTCTTCACATTCCCACTGACACAAAATCAATCTCGCTGTGGGAAAATGGATCCCTGTGATCATTAAAACGGAGGTGAGAAACCAGACGGTTACAAATTATTAAGGAGGAATTTTTCGAAAGCACGTCTAACGGTGATGGAATGTTTGGATGCTGGAGATTATACGCTTTATATTCGGAGGTTACTCTCCTGACGCCGACGCTAACGATGGTCCGTTGCTACGTATTTGTTTCTGTCTCGGATCTCAAACTTTCAGCTTGCAGTCCTAAAGTCGAAAATATTGCAGGCGCCAATTTTAGACCTTCTTTTTATTTCCAAGCGCTGATTTTTTAATGAGTCATTTCTCAAGTTTCCAAACTCAATGCGTTCTGGGACTAACTATTTAAATGAATTGAGATAAAAAGGAAACACGAAGATATTTTGTCTCTGTTTTTGTGATTTAATAAGTAAAAAATATGTAAACACATTTAATTAAGGAGAACCAACACGTGGTCCCGGGGCCTGTTTGGAAAAGCGAGTTGACCGAAGATTCTACGGTTTACGGAGCGTGTCTCGACAACATTTAGCATGATCAACCCTGGGTTGAAGGCAAGCAAATAAAAAAGCCCTCATCAATTGAACACAGAGAAATTGATTCACCATGGCAACAGGCGAAATAAAGCCTCCATCCTGCTACTTCTTCCCAGTGGAGAAGGAAATGTTAATGAGAGAATATTCAGAAAGGAAGCTTGTATAATACAAATGTTTGAACACTTCCAACAGCTTGCTTTTGTAACCTGGTCTCAGGATGAGCTGTTTCATAAAGTGTAGTCAAAACCCTGCGTCTCAGCCTCGTATTCATTGGTTAATAATGTCTAACATCGGTCATAAAGAGTCAAAAATGGACCATATGCAGCGACAACTTGCAATTTGATGTCATCACTGAGCCAAACAAGAGTTGTACGAAAAAAACTCTGTATAAAAAAAGGTAAGTCATTATTTGTAAAGCAGCCTTTCTCAGACCAGGTTCAGGGTCAAGCGCTTTAACAATCATAAACCACTATTTAAAAGATAATATAGAGACAACAACAGCAACAATTAAGTTAAGAAAACGCTTAAATAAAAGTGTCTTGAGATGTTTCTTGAAGGAGTCAGTAGATCATCAAACACAGATGTTTCTTGAAGGAGTCAGTAGATCATCAAACACAGATGTTTCTTGAAGGAGTCAGTAGATCATCAAAAACAGATGTTTCTTGAAGGAGTCAGTAGATCATCAAACACAGATGTTTCTTGAAGGAGTCAGTAGATCATCAAACACACATGTTTCTTGAAGGAGTCAGTAGATCATTAAACACAGAGATGTTTCTTGAAGGAGTCAGTAGATCATCAAACACAGATGTTTCTTGAAGGAGTCAGTAGATCATTAAACACAGAGATGTTTCTTGAAGGAGTCAGTAGATCATCAAACACAGATGTTTCTTGAAGGAGTCAGTAGATCATCAAACACAGATGTTTCTTGAAGGAGTCAGTAGATCATCAAACACAGATGTTTCTTGAAGGAGTCAGTAGATCATCAAACACAGATGTTTCTTGAAGGAGTCAGTAGATCATCAAACACAGATGTTTCTTGAAGGAGTCAGTAGATCATCAAACACAGAGATGGTTCCAAAGCTTAGGAGCAACAGTCTGGAAGGAATTCTCTCCTCTGGTCCTGAAGTTCAGGAACCATCAGTAGATTCTGATCCACAGACCTCAGAGCCCGAGCTGGGGTGTAAGTCTGGTTCAGAACACTGATGGAAGGTCTGACCATGAATAGATCTAAAAGTAAGAACCAGAATTTTAAAATGATCCTGAAATAAACTGGCAGCCAGTGAAGAGTTTGAAGGAGAAATGTGAGTTCTTCTACTAGAGGCAGGCGAGACACATCCTTCTTGTTTAGACACAAAATAAACTGTTACAATAGTGTAAACGACACAAACGCATGGATTATAAGATCCAGATCGTGTTGTGACTGAGTTTAGAGATTTTTCTCAGTTGAAGGAAACATAGTCTTTCTCAAATACAACACCCAGGTTTCTCAGGCTCAGCTTAAGACCCTGATTGACAATTTATAGCAACAAGACTATTTTTTTTAACTTTATAAATCAGACACAATTATGGAGCACGCTAGACAACTGTAGCTTAAACTATGACAAAAGCAACCATTTATAGTATTTATTATCTGTATATATTTAATGCTCAATACTAAACCAAACCACTTAATATTCTCAAACACACATTCAAAATGTTTTCCTCTTTCATTGACACAGTTCTACTGATACACTCACGTCAACATTAATCTCAACAAACATTTTTCTTTAATGATATATTGAGATGAAATTCTCCATCTTTCCTTCTGAAGCTTGAAAAAAACCATGTTTCTCTTCCATCTTGTCTCGGTGTCAGCTTGTGTTTTTGTGCCGTGTGTTTTTATTTCCTCCATGTTTATCATGGAGGCGCTCAGCAGCTTGTGCGTTTTGCCTTGTGATCAAATCTTGGACATTTCTCCAGCCTGTTGGAATTCTTGTTAACAGCATGCGACAAGACATCTATCAGCCTTCGGCCGCCGTCCAATCATTTCGGAAGACGGGACTTTCTTTCTTCTCTTGAAAGCAGATAAATAGATAAACGTCAACCCGGGAAACGTCGGCTCCCACTCCAGAATTTCATCACGACATAAACCGGGCAATTAAATCAAAGTCCTGGTCCCAGCTGGAGGTGGCTGGTTAGATACAGATAGTTTTGTAACGCGACCCCTCGGAGCCTCGGGTTCCCCCGCCGAGCCCCGTTTTTAAACGGCAGCTCGCCAGGAACTGTATTTTAAATGAGCGTTCATCAGCCTCATTGAATGCACCGTCACTCATCGGGAGGAAGGCAAACACGAAAATAATTGGTGGGGATGGTTTAATAAAGTTTCTAAAAGTATCACTCGCGCTCTGGGAAATAGTCTCTCATAAGTGTGGGGGAGGAGGGGGCGGCAATAAAGCAGAATCCAAGCAAGACTCGGGAGAAAATGAAACCTTCTGATGTCACCGGAGCATGTTTTCATCGGCTTCAACCCGTGCGGGAAAATTAAACGTAAATAACTGTCGAACGCTTTTGTTACCCCCCCTATTTGCTATTCAAAAAAGGTTCAACTAAAGTGTGTACGTTTGATGTGCGACTCTATTGTATCACCAGTGTGTCTGTTCATATTTTTATCTTGTAAGGATTTGACAACTTTACTGTAATCGATCGTCTAGATTTAACGCACATTTCAAGTCATCACTTGATTAACTGATAATCTTTCATATTTAATTCATATTAAATAATCATGGCCTCTCTTTAGAATCCATGTGCTCAGCTCTTCGACACTCTCACTGAGAGATACACAACACATTTGTAGATGATGGCAGCAAGTCTGGTTCCAACAAGGACAAGGACAGACATCTGCGTAAGTCAACTGATAAACAGATTCTCTCTTAAAGACATCAAACTGCGGTAACTTTCCACCACGTGAGGCGGCCATCTTAGAAGACAAGTGTTTAGAGCAGGGGGGGGCAAACTCGGTCCTCAAGGGCCGCAGGGTGTGCAGGTTTTTGTTCATGCACATTTTAACCAATGAGGTTTCAGCTAAAACAAGCAACACCTGACTGACAATCAACTGATTACACTCCTTAGACACCTGATTAGTCCAAATGTGTCCTCTTGATCGGTTGCAACAAAAACCTGCACACCCTGCGGCCCTTGAGGACCGAGTTTGCCCACCTGGGTGCTGTGTCTCAAATCGCATACTAATCTTAGTATGCTAGAAGTTAGTATGCATCAGTTTAGTATGCATACTAACTAGTACGCAAATTCTCCGCAGATAGTATGTCTCAAATCAAAACCTGAAGCTACACACTAACCGGAAATCACATGACAGCTTCTTCTTCTACTTCTATTTAACGATGTTTCAAGCAGCTGTTTGAACGCTATCGCCGACACCTGCTGGCAGCACGTATTGCAACTTTGGAAAAAGAAATAAAGAAAAAATATGAGAATCTAAATAATCGCGGGATATTTAAGCTGGTATCAGCAGCGAAGACGTGTTTATCCTCCTACTGCTGCGGAAAATACACATTTAAGTATATGCATATATATGCATTTATATATGACGTAACTTCCGTTTATAACGTCACTAAAATGGCAGCTGTTTACTATGGTTAGTGTCCATCGAACCATGCTAGTTTTGTGGGCGTGTTAGTACGCCAATTTAGTATGCATGGCGCACTAAATTTCGCATACTAAGAATTGAGACACACTAACGTACTAAAAATACTAACTTTTAGTACACTAGTATGCGATTTGAGACACAGCACTGGTTTAGAGTATCTGACCAATCATACATGTACAAATGACTAGAGGCGTTTACCTGAATATTCATACTATAAAAGATCCACCATTTCATTAAAACTTTGCGCTTGGCACTAGAAGACGTCTCTGCGATAGATTTCTGCTTTGCCAGGAGCTCATGATCATGTGACTTGTTTCTCTGACTTTGTAAATTTCAATAAACAAGCATTTTCTCTTAAACTTAAAACTGTGTCTGTCCTTCTTCACCATCACCACATATCGATACTTGGGAGAGGTCGGTTCTCCGGAACAAAACCTTACAAAATATAGTTTTAAATTTGTGTTGAATATGTCACAATAGAGTAATAAGTCCTGCTAGTCGCAGCCATTTTATCAAAAAACAATTTGGGATGAAAAATAGATGTTATGTTTGCAGGGAATAAATACGTCGTCATCAAAACACCGTCTAAAATAGGATTCATTGAGAGATGATCGACACAACGCGATCAGACGACGACTTAATTATTCAAGTGTAGCGACAAACATCCACCTGTGAACATGTTCTTCTCAATAACAATCTAACGCCTTCGGAGGCAAGTGTTATCGCGCCGCCATCTTTTTTCATCAGGTTATTATGAGACGAGAGCACATCTTTAATCAGAACGACAACAAGTCATACTCCCCGTGTGATTAATTCCGAAAACCCCCGAGCAACACTCCATGAATGCCGATCGTTCTCGACCTGAAATTTAATCAATATTTGGCGAAAACATCTCCAGCTCGTGGGGTTCGGGTCGTATCAGCGACGACAAACATCTTTTTTTTTATTCTCATCTCTGTCAGTGAGATCTTCAAAAGAGAAAACAACAGCCATGACTTGGTTGCGCATGAGGTCAGACGTGTTTACACGCAGATATCTCCACTGATACTCGCCTGACAGGAAATATACTCGTCAACTTTTCGCCGCTCTGACAGCCGTCGCCGATGAAGACGTAGCAAATTAAAGAGCAGTTTTTGAACATTTTTCGGAGCTTAAGAAACATCCCGTCAGGCACAGATCTCAGGGGTCTCCTCTCACACAAGCATACAACACAGAGGCGCGACGGAGTTGAGGGGTTTCTCCCGGGAGACGTCAGGGAGACGAGCTACAAAAAGACGCCTGATGTCGAAAATTCCGTGTGATGCATTAAAGGCTGAAAATCAGTCTCGGTTCTGCCGCTTCCAGCTCGAAAAAAAGCACTAATAAAAGAATATATTCCTCTCGTGTTTGTCATATTTTTCAGAATCAGGGGAACTAAACAAAAGTGAAAGTGGAAATAGTGCGAGGAAAAGACCGTCGAGAGCTTCGGCAAAACACATTTGAGTGGAACAATTACGGGATGAAGCTAAATAGACGGAGAGTTTGAAACCGCTTCGGCAGAAAATCTACCTCCAGTGCTTGATAAATAGTTTATTCGTTTGGTGTTCCTCTTCCTGCATTATTTCCCTCAGGCAAAGCAGATCAAACCAATGAAATGTGCCGTCGTCTTGTGGCTTCAGCGGCACCTGATCGGATTAAACCCTCTTGGAAATATTCAGCATCTCCGCAGGGGTCTCGGAAATATGAAGGCCTTCCCACTTTAGGGAATTGCTCCGCGACGGCTTCTCATTATTGCGACATCGACCGCGGGTCGAAGGGAAATGTCAGCGTCGGCCGAGAGGCCTGATCACGAGGGGGACGCCGGGGTAAGTACCTCGTGCTCGTCGTACATGCGATGAATCATGGAGGCGAGCGGCGAGAACGAGTGGACGGAGAAGTGTTTGACAAGGTGCCAGTCGGCCTGTGAAATCTGCCACGACCGCTTCAGGCGCTGTTACTCACCAGTGATGTCGGGCGAGACGTGTGAAACTGGCAAAGTGGTAAAGATCGGGTGAGAAAAATATATTGTTTTAAATCGGGGGTCCACGTGGTTTTAACATTATGCACACAGAGCGCAATTCAAATGAAAATAAAATAGCATTACTGGCAAAAACAACTAACATTAAGTCCATGGAAAATAAATCTCACCACTAAATGTCGGGAACAACCCATCATCACAATGTGCTCCTCATCCCATGAAACCTATTTTCAGATAAGGTACCGTTGAAGTAACCATTGTTGGCCGCGGGTATCGTGACATCGAGGTAAAAACTTGTGTTTGTGCCGTTTTTGGTTTTTTATTTTTTTAGTCGTAGTAGTAGTCGTAGTAGTCGTAGTAGTAGTAGTAGTAGTAGTAGTAGTCGTAGTAGTAGTCGTAGTAGTAGTAGTAGAAGTAGTAGTAGTCGTAGTAGTAGTCGTAGTAGTAGTCGTAGTAGTCGTAGTAGTAGTAGTAGTAGTCGTAGTAGTAGTCGTAGTAGTAGTCGTAGTAGTCGTAGTAGTAGTAGTAGTAGTCGTAGTAGTAGTCGTAGTAGTAGTAGTAGTAGTAGAAGTAGTAGTAGTCGTAGTAGTAGTCGTAGTAGTAGTCGTAGTAGTCGTAGTAGTAGTAGTAGTAGTCGTAGTAGTAGTCGTAGTAGTAGTAGTAGAAGTAGTAGTAGTCGTAGTAGTAGTAGTAGAAGTAGTAGTAGTCGTAGTAGTAGTCGTAGTAGTAGTAGTAGTAGTCGTAGTCGTCGTCGTCGTCGTCGTAGTAGTAGTAGTAGTCGTAGTAGTAGTCGTAGTAGAAGTAGTAGTAGTCGTAGTAGTAGTAGTAGAAGTAGTAGTAGTCGTAGTAGTAGTCGTAGTCGTAGTCGTCGTCGTCGTCGTCGTCGTCGTCGTCGTCGTCGTCGTCGTCGTCGTCGTCGTCGTAGTAGTCGTCATAGTAGTAGTAGTCATAGTAGTAGTAGTAGTACATGTATTTGTTGGCAGTTTTACTACTTGTATCATTATCATCAGCAATAGTAATAGTTCTTGTCATATTAGTATAGAATTGAATATTAAATTGAATATGTCGCTACAGTAGCAGTAGCTAATAATAGTTATATTAGTACTACCAACAATAGAAGTAGTACTAGTAGCAGTAGTTGCAGTAGTGACGGTGTGTTACTCACTCCTGGACGGCGCCACCATGTGGAACTACCTTGTAAAAAAAAGTGTTATTATGCCATAAAACAAGTTCAATATCATTTAAATTCCATTTTAAAATCTCTGACTTGTTTTGATGTTGCTGAACCTTCTTGAATTTGAAATGGTTCCTACCTTCAGAAGCCAGGAGACTTCACAGAATCCTTTTAAATCAGGGGTAAAACAAAAATAAAATAGCATTACTGGCAAAAACAACTAACATTAAGTACATGGAAAATAAATCTCAACAGAAAAAAGAATCCGCATGAGCTTTGGATTGTTGTTTTTTTTCCAAATATAGAGTTTGGGTTTTACTTTTGCACTAGTTTACAGGTATTTTTTTTGAGTAACTGACTTTAGAGAAAATGCCACATTTTTCTAAAACAAAACCCGTTTCAAACAGTAAAAATCAATAAACTAATTATGTAAATAGTGTTTTTCTTCATATGGCGAAATGAAAAAATGTGTCAAGGATAAATAATGTTATTATTTCTCCTCTTTTTAACCACTCCTTATCTCACCACGAATCTCTATATCGTCCGAAAACATCAAGGACCAAGAAGATTCATCTAGGTTAGGTTAGGTTAGGTAGAACTTTATTGAGTCTCCTTCGGGAAATCGTTTTTTCGGGTTGTTTATTTAATTGTTAATCTATAACTTAATTTGTCAACGAGGTTCTCCATTGTATGGACTAAAAACACGATTTAAAACCTTCAACTTCAGAGTCAAATCCCACAGATATTCGTTCACATTGAAATAAACAACGACGGATAAATCATATTAACTTGTTGGCTTTCATTTTGACCGACGAGGCAGAATTGTCGCCTCTTTGTTTCATGTTGTTTTGCGTGAGTCAAAAAAAGACCAGACCAGACCATAAAGAATGCAATAGACGTCAAGTCCGCAAAGATTCGACCCGTGAATCTGTGACTGAAAGTGCCGAAAAAGCTGTTTTTTGCGTGTCGGTACCAAAATGTCTGTTCTGTGAAAACCGTTTGTACTGATATAGTGGCCAAAAAAACTTCAAGTGATAATTAAAGACATTAATATATTGTCTTTAAAATATATCTGTACGTATCGTTACAATGCTGGACCAGGTTTTCAAAAAGACAGTGTTTTGTGGATTCAGTCTAGTTGCTTCTTAAAATGAGCATCAAACTACATTTTTGAAAGAAGTTTACGTGGCTGTGTTTCCAAGGGTTTACGGAATAAAACAAGAAAACAATCAAGGAAATAAACACCTCGCAATACGGTTAGTGGGAGGTGACAGATATTTTTTGGAAGCACCTAAATGTCGAAGTTGGTTCACTATACTTGTCGTGATTCTGAGAAGATTAGTAAGTAAGTACGTAAGTAATATTTATTTATATAGCGCTTTTCCAGACCAGGGTCACAAAGCGCTTAAACAAACAAAACAATACTCAAAAAAGTATATACTTTAAAGATCAAGATAATACTGAGAACAACACAGGAGTTCCAGAAAATCAAGGAAAAGCCTGAACAAATAGAAACGTCTTAAGATGTTTCTTAAAGGAGTCAGTAGATCATCAAGTGCAAAGAGAGAGAAGATCGTTCCAAAGCTTAGGAGCAACAGCCTGAAAAGATTTCTCTCCTCTGGTCCTGAGTCGTGTGCGAGGAACCATCAGTAGATTCTGATCCACAGACCTCAGAGCCCGAGCTGGGGTGTAAGGCTGGATCAGATCAGTGATGTAAGGAGGAGCCTGACCATGAATAGATCTGAAAGTAAGAACCAGAATTTTAAAGTTGATCCTGAAAGAAACTGGAAGCCAGTGAAGAGTTTTAAGGATCGGAGAAATGTGAGTTCTTCTACTAGAGCGGGTTAGAATTCTGGCTGCAGATTTTTGAATCAACTGCAGGCGAGAAGATCCTTCTTGTTAAGACATGAAAACAAACTGTTACAATAGTCCAGACGAGAAGAAACAAACGCATGGATTACAAGCTCCAGATCATGTTCCGACAACATTTTCCTAAGTTTAGAGATTTTACAAACTAAATGTCGGGAACAGCCCATCATCACAATATGCTACTTATCCCATGAAACCTATTTCCGGACATGGTACCATTGAAGTAACCATTGTTATTACCATTGGTATTGCGAAAACATCGAAAAAGTCTTCAGCAGGTAAAAACTTCTTGTGTGTTTGTGCTATTTTTTACATCCCTGACTTGTTTTGATGTTGCTGAACCTTCTTGAATTTGAAATGGTTCCTACCTTCAGAAGCCAGGAGACTTCACAGGACTCACATTTGTATTCCGCTCCACGGCGTCGAGCTGCAGCAGATCAACAACATTCCGGGACCAAAAAGACAGAAATGTTTATATTCTACTTGTACCGCCCTGTTTGGAATCAGAGTGAACGGAAATGTACTTCCACATAAATTAGTTTTTAAGTTAAGGATTAGATTTTCAAGCTTGTTAGAGTGACTCTGAAATATTAATGAAACAATATATTATAAGTGGGAGAAAAGCGGAAAAACATCCAAAGATAAACAATAAATCCAAAAACAGTTCCTGCCGTTTTAAATAAAGTACATTTCTATTTTCATAGTAAGACAAACACACGTATTTCTATTTACATTTGAACCAGAGACTAAAAAGTACATGTTATAGTTAAAATAAACAGACTTAGCTAAAGGGCTACTTTGACATCATTAGCTTAACCCCCCAAAACAGGCTAACACTGCTAATAGTTCAAGATTGATTATTTTGTGTCTCATCTTGTTTCATTCTTTTGTTTTGTACTGACACTGTTCAGCTGAATCTCAGAATGTGTCAAAGAACTACACTTCCCAGAATGCACCAGCAGCAGCAAACCAGCTGCTTCAGTCATTAGCACTAATGTGGATCAGCTGTGAACTTTGAACTCATGGAAGACGCTCCAAGTGCACCAGGGGTTCAGTCCAGAGACGCCACTGGTCGGTGAAATGTTTGATTATCTTTCATTGTGTTTGAAATACTTCTGAGATGTTCAAATTGATGTTTAACTTAAACTTAACGTAAATATTAGTGAAGGAACACATTGCAGCATTTACTATATTGATTTTGTGATTAATGGGTTTTACTAAAATAACATTTCATTTGGGTTTGGAAAATTAAAGGTAAAATATTAAAAAGAATAGTTACAAAATGAAGTATCAGAGCTTTACTAAGAAGGTTTTGGAAAATTCATTAAATTAAATTTAGTGCTTTTAAATTCATTAAAAAAAAAATATATATATATATATATATATAATATATATATATATTATATATATATATATATAAGATGTTTAAATGAACTTAAAATATTCAAATGTTTAAATTAATTTAAAACGTTTGAATGTTTAAGTTAATTTTAAAATGAATTTAGAATGTTTAAATGTTTTAAATTCAGCTAAAATTAAATAAAAACATTTAATTTGAATGGATGATTAAAATGTTTTCTTTGTCTGTCTTTAAAGTTTTACAACCTAAATACTGAGAATACGAAAGAAAAAATAAAAGCCATTCAGTGGAACATTTGAGTCGTCCTTGAATCCTTTGGAACCTGAACAAGAGGTGGACTTGAGTTCTGTTTACTTCACTGATAATACAAGTTTCTGATATTGTTCCTAAAAACTATTTTTTTGATGTAGCCATTAGCAACATGTTGCACCATTTACGTCAAACCTGACAAACTGGTCAAATAAAGGCTCGATCATGTTAGTACGTCACAAAAAACTTCAGAAAAGTCACAAGGATAACATATGCTATGAAGAGTGAGTCGATCTGAAGTATAAGTACATGAATTGCTAGCGTTAGCATCAGGTGTTTTGTGGATTACTCGCTAAGAAAAGACGTCTAAGAAGGAGGTCAAAGATGTATATATGGATATATAAAGATTTACCTTTAGCCATTTATTGTTGGTGTATTTGTGTTGAACTTTTACAGATTCTCTTCAATGTTTTATGTAATACTACTGCAGATAAAACACACAAAGACTCACTTCCTGTCTTAAACTACAACAAGTATTCATCCCACGTCTTAAACACTACATTAAATAATGGATTCATTTGACATTTGGTTGCCAGGTTCACCTCCTCGTCCTGCATTATTCAATATCTCTTCCCTTAAACTTCCAACAGTGGTTGAGCTCCGCGTTTCTCCGGAAAAGTTGATCCGCCTTCGCACCGCATGGCATTGAACCCATGAAAGAAAACCTGTTGAACGCTTCAATCGTTCCATCCGAAGCGTTCATCGACTCCTTGTGTGTCGCAACTTTTTTTTTTTTTTCCTACCTCGAGTCAAAGAATTTCAACGATTCCGTGCATGTTTCCACGGCAACGGCCTTGTGAGCGCGGCACGCGAATAACATCACCTTTTTTTTTTTTTCCATCATCCTCATCATGAATCCCTGCTTTTGTTGTCGCCGCACTTCACACAGAAAAGCTCTTTTGTCGCGAGTCGGACTCTTGATCCGAGCAACCTGTGGCTCGGCGAGAGCCGGTCTGGAGCGCGAGTCGTGCTTAATGAGATCCTTCACAGGCTGAAGAACATCCGCCCGATTCCTCGCCAAGCTCCGTCTTCCGACCCCCCCGAAGCCTAATGACCGCTGGTCCTGGAAATGAGATTCCGAGGTGGGCTCGTAATGAAGTGTCGGGGCAGGAAGAGGGACGGTGTGTGTTCAGGATCAGGGACTATTCCTGGAGCTGACCGGCGCGATGATAGCGTGCTAATGCGAAGGACGCACATTAACCCCGATGGCGAAGAGCGATGGCTCTGGCGAGCGCCGCCGTCCCCGGGGAGCGGTGGCACGCCGCCTGCCAGTCTTGTTTTTTCCCGGATAGCTTCGCACACTTATTTCATTCTGGCCGCTTTCACAGCCGGGTATTGATCGGCGTGTCGGGCGAGGATCAAGGAAGATCTTCGGTAAACAAGAGTCTGCAATAAAGCCCGTGTTTGGTGTCTGGAGTCTGGAGTCGATGACTTCATTTCCTGCGTGAGCCTCGGACTTAATCCAAGTTATAATTGTAAACAAGTTCATCAGAGCATTGAACGCTTCAGTTTAACGTTTCAAAAGTTGAAACTTGCATTGAATTATTATTTCTTTAATCATTTAATTCATTGAAAGTTAGAATTTCCGTTTTTAATTAATCGTTTAATGGTTTGATAAGTTGAGGCTTTTTTTTGAACAATGGAATAATGCAAACATACATTTACTAAATAGTGTATTTTTTAATTCATAGCCTTTTAAATTCAGTTTAAAAATGTTATAATAGTGACACCAGACAAAACCAAACGAGTACTGAGCTACTTGATCAGTGTCACATGATCTTCTGTATGTCAGATGATTGGCTGAAAGTTTATGTAGAAATATATAAATCTGTATTTTTCATTGTATCTGTTCTAAAACAATGTACGATTTTATTGTAACTGTTTGAACAAAACATGATTGTATTCTTTATTGTATTCTTTTTTAATAAATATTTATTACTGTTTTTAATCATATTACTGAAAAACTTTTTTTTTAATTACATTTTAGAAATACTTTTGAGGATATGATTACTCCTAAAAGTTTGGTACAAATGTATTTAAATACATAATGAACATAATAAATGACAAAGACTAGATTCATTTTTTTCTACATTTTTCATTTTCGACATTAACATATAAATGTTGAAATATTTGATCAAGTAGCTCATAACTCTTTTGGTATTGTCTGGTATCACTATTATACCTTTAAATACTTTTAAGGCTAGAAATTAGAACATATTGATTCAAAATTCAACCTTTAAAATAGGGTTGTCAATACAGCAATATATCGTGAAATTTTTTTCACAATACTACATTGATATTCCGCTGGACTGTATTGTTTTTTTTTTTACCATAGTTCGTTTATGGTTTACAGTTCACCAAAGTTTTAAATAAAAGGTATTTCTTTATTTACAATTCACATGTTTGCATTTTTGTGCTGCAATTCAACTTCCAACCTCTAGATAGCAACAGTTATTATGTTCTCCACAGCTTAAGGAAGAGTAAAATCCCGAGAGATCCTTGTGATGACTGAGGACGAGAGGATACAGTGACTCCAGAAGCTTTTAAAGCTGATGTATGGACATGATTTGTTTTGAAATCAAATGAAAACAGTTACGACTTCGTCAAGAGTCATGTGGTCTGTAAATACTACAACACCAGAGTCTACACATATATCCTTGTTACTACACTATCACAACACCAGACTCAAGTACTGGACAATACTACACATATATACTTGTTACTGCACTATCACAACACCAGAGTCAAGTACTTGACAATACTACACATATATACTTGTTACTGCACTATCACAACACCAGAGTCAAGTACTGGACAATACTACACATATATACTTGCTACTACACTATCACAACACCAGACTCAAGTACTGGACAATACTACACATATATACTTGTTACTGCACTATCACAACACCAGAGTCAAGTACTGGACAATACTACACATATATACTTGCTACTACACTATCACAACACCAGAGTCAAGTACTGGACAATACTACACATATATACTTGTTACTGCACTATCACAACACCAGAGTCAAATACTTGACAATACTACACATATATAC
The DNA here is from genome assembly GCF_982586985.1 of Callionymus lyra. Classification (NCBI taxonomy): domain Eukaryota; kingdom Metazoa; phylum Chordata; class Actinopteri; order Syngnathiformes; family Callionymidae; genus Callionymus; species Callionymus lyra. The sequence goes on from NC_141833.1 coordinate 22,217,590, forward strand.
TTGTTACTGCACTATCACAACACCAGAGTCAAGTACTAGACAATACTACACATATATACTTGCTACTACACTATCACAACACCAGAGTCAAGTACTGGACAATACTATAGATATATACTTGTTACTGCACTATCACAACACCAGAGTCAAGTACTGGACAATACTACACATATATACTTGCTACTACATTATCACAACACCAGAGTCAAGTACTGGACAATACTACACATATATACTTGTTACTGCACTATCACAACACCAGAGTCAAGTACTGGACAATACTACAAATGCATTACTACGGTATCACTGTATATATCACAATGTAGTGTTGTTGAACATGTAGCGTTATACGTATCGTATACATACCAGATTCTTGACAATACAAACCCCTATTAATAACGTTAAATTAAACCTTCTAATATTACAACGATACATTAATATACTTCAATAAAATCGTCAACCAATCAAGCCTGAGCTCATTAAAGTCGCTCCGTCCTCTCGCTCGACGGCTCCTTCTTCCTGTAGGTGTTTTACGGCTGTTTGCCTTCGATTTCTCCGATTCCGCCTTTATTTCCCCTGATGCCTTCTTTTACCTGGTGTTCTCACTTTGTCTTGTGTGTTCGTAACCAGCGGATATGAGACGCCAGACTGAGTATCACGGACGTCACTGTCTGTCCGTCGGTCCCTGTGGTACATTAGCCATCCCTCTACATGTATTATTGATTGGCTGCCTCTAATCACTGTCTCCAGTGTTACAGATGAGCCTGTACTCCCACCAGGACCTTCTCCTCTGGTTTAGGGTGAACAAAGTTGATGCCGAGGAGTCGGGCTGCACAAAGAAATACATTAAGTCCATCAATACATCTCCCCAGTAAATCCACTTATTCCGCTAATACAAACAGGGACATCTTAAATAATTTATTGTAGTAGAGCCGCTAGTTTAGGAAAGCTGTTCTGATAAAAAGAAATAGAATTCTGAGGACATATTACAAATCTAGACACTGGAGACGATCCAAGAGCAAAGTTCTGAGCTTTTTGCATCGTACAAGAAACTTTTTCTACAGATCGGTTTGTAGCAGGGACGTATATCTCCAGCACTTCATTACACATCTTGATACACTGGCAGCTATACGATACAATGTGATACACTGACGATATGATACAATACACTGAAATACCCTGACAATACGATGCACTGAAATCTCATGACGATACGATGCAATAAACTGAATTAGCCTGACGTTACAATACGATACACTGAAATCCCCTGACGATACAATGCGATACACTGAAATCTCATGACGATACGATGCGATACACTGAAATCCCCTGACGATACAATGCAATACACTGAAATCTCATGACGATACGATGCGATACACTGAAATCTCATGACGTTACAATACAATACACTGAAATCCCCTGATGATACGATGCGATACACTGAAATCTCATGACGATACGATGCGATACACTGAAATCCCCTGACGATACAATGCGATACACTGAAATCTCATGACGATACGATGCGATACACTAAAATCTCCGGACGATATGATATAATACACTGAAATACCCTGACGATACGATGCGATACCCTGACGATATGATACAATACAATGCGATACACTGAAATCCCCTAACGATATGATACAATACACTGAAATCTCATGACGATACAATGCAATACACTGAATTAGCCTGACGATACGATGCGATACACTGAATTAGCCTGACGATACAATGCGATACACTGAAATCCCTTGACGATACGATGCGATACACTGAATTAGCCTGACGATACAATGCGATACACTGAAATCCCCTGACGATACGATGCGATACACTGAATTAGCCTGACGATACAATGCGATACACTGAAATCCCCTGACGATACGATGCGATACACTGAATTAGCTTGACGATACAATGCGATACACTGAAATCCCATGACGATACAATGCGATACACTGAATTAGCTTGACGATACAATGCGATACACTGAAAATTCAAAGTAAAATGAACAAAGGTACACCGACTCCTGCCCTATACCGATGACTATGTGGCTACAACAGATTGAAAATTGTTCCTAAAATTGTCAAAACAGTCTTTATCCTAAAGTTCTTTGTGATGCTTGGTCTCCCTAATTAAAACGAGAAAGCTCCAAACTTTTCTGAAGGCTCGGGTTCATACTCGACAATCCTCCACTTCTGTTTCACAACCAAAATGAACCATAACACAGTTTCTTCCCGAAAATGTTGTATTGAACAATTAAAACTCACTCTGCAGTTCCCGGGGGGATCTCGGCTGGTTGCTAAGTGGCCAATCTCCAAGTTAATGATCCGCTCATATCAGGCATGATGAGGCGTTATTGATCCCAGGCGAGAGAATCGGGTTGTTAGCAACACAAACCCATCGCTCTCGAGCTCTGAAGTCAACAGGTAGGTAACGATGTTAGGGTCGTTCCAGGTGGAAGGTCACGATGTTGATGGGAAGGAAAGATTTCCTCCCTTCATACTGAGTACTAGCTGAAGTACCCGGCGTTGAACAGGGATTTTTCCAAGATACTAAAGCGAGAATAATATTTAAAATAAAAAATAAAAAAGCCACGTTTAATCGTCCCTTTAACATGCATGCATGGACTTAAAAGGAAGCTGCCGTATTTTTTCAGATGATCACGACGGATTACGAAAATTGTCACGGAATCTTCTAAGAGATAAAAGAAGAACCTAAAACATTATACGACTTGTGACTTTTTAAAGGCTGTAATCTGCTTAACATTTGAGCTAAAGAGCTTTAATTCATATTTAATTGATTAATCCCCCTTTTCAAAACAATTCTTGGAACAATCCATGGAAAGCAAATCAGTCTAATCACACAATTGTAGCAACAATATTAAGGAAGCGGTTATGGCGGCTATTTCGAGGCCTGAGAACGGGGGTCTCCAAACCGGTCTTCCAAAGGCCAAGGGGTGGTATATGTACAGTTTAACCAGCTTTTAACTGAAACAAGAAACACCAGACTGTCAATCAACTGATCACACTCCCTAAATGTGAGTTAAAAAGTGTTGTTTTGATTGTTTGGAACAAAAACCCTCTTGTGGATCACTCTGGGGTCTCCTGCCCAAAAAGATCTGTTGTATCTGTGAGAGAATTAACTCCATTAACCTTTATAGATATAGATTTCTAACCAACCACCCGTTGTTACAGTGAACGTCTTAGAGAAGGAACCATCGAGGTGAGGTGTGATAGTTTTCTTAACTATCTAGTGGCTAATATGTTTGCCTTGACCTTTAAAAGTTTTAAAATTTGTATGTAGTTTAACTGTGTATTTTTTTCTGTTGTTTAAGCGCTTTGTGACCCTGGTCTGTGAATCATCTTTACAAATAATACTTACTTGGTCGTATAGCATAAACATAAAATCTATGGTTTCTAATAAAGACTTAAAAAATAAGTCATTAGACTGGAAAAAAAAACAAAATTAGATCATTTATAGTGTTTTTCTTTAAACTTTAAGTCACTAGTTGTAGAGTAAAAGCGACACAACCTGCATCTCTTCACCTCATTCCTTTCCAGTCGTACAACGCGACCAGTGTTTTTTCCAGAACATCGATATCTTGTCGCGGTGGGAACAACATGGGAAGGAATCGTGAGTGTGGATTATTTCAGCAGTTTGTTCGTCTGAGTTCTTGTGGATCCAGTTGCAGTCGAAAGCAACATCTTCGTTCTCTGCTACGATTTCAATTGATAACAACGACTCATTGTTCACAGCCGTTGAATAACTGAGACAACGAGCTCTTGGATGTTTAACGAGGAATAGTTCAAAATTACACATTTCATATTAGTAAGTAAAGTAAAGGTTTTTCTTAAAGATCTTTCCAGACCAGGGTCATAAAGCGCTTTAACAATAAAAAACATTCAGTTAAAATACTTGCTTTAAAAGATCAAGACACATTAGACAAACACAGAAATAAGAATGTCTTAAGATGTTTCTTGAAGGAGTCAGTAGATCATCAAACACAGATGTTTCTTGAAGGAGTCAGTAGATCATCAAACACAGATGTTTCTTGAAGGAGTCAGTAGATCATCAAACACAGATGTTTCATGAAGGAGTCAGTAGATCATCAAACACAGATGTTTCTTGAAGGAGTCAGTAGATCATCAAACAAACAGATGTTTCTTGAAGGAGTCAGTAGATCATCAAACACAGATGTTTCTTGAAGGAGTCAGTAGATCATCAAACAAACAGATGTTTCTTGAAGGAGTCAGTAGATCATCAAACACAGATGTTTCTTGAAGGAGTCAGTAGATCATCAAACACAGATGTTTCTTGAAGGAGTCAGTAGATCATCAAACACAGATGTTTCTTGAAGGAGTCAGTAGATCATCAAACACAGATGTTTCTTGAAGGAGTCAGTAGATCATCAAACACAGATGTTTCTTGAAGGAGTCAGTAGATCATCAAACACAGATGTTTCTTGAAGGAGTCAGTAGATCATCAAACACAGATGTTTCTTGAAGGAGTCAGTAGATCATCAAACACAGATGTTTCTTGAAGGAGTCAGTAGATCATCAAACACAGATGTTTCTTGAAGGAGTCAGTAGATCATCAAACACAGATGTTTCTTGAAGGAGTCAGTAGATCATCAAACACAGAGATGTTTCTTGAAGGAGTCAGTAGATCATCAAACAAAGAGATGTTTCTTGAAGGAGTCAGTAGATCCTCAAACACAGATGTTTCTTGAAGGAGTCAGTAGATCATCAAACACAGATGTTTCTTGAAGGAGTCAGTAGATCATCAAACACAGATGTTTCTTGAAGGAGTCAGTAGATCATCAAACACAGATGTTTCTTGAAGGAGTCAGTAGATCATCAAACACAGATGTTTCTTGAAGGAGTCAGTAGATCATCAAACACAGATGTTTCTTGAAGGAGTCAGTAGATCATCAAACACAGATGTTTCTTGAAGGAGTCAGTAGATCATCAAACACAGATGTTTCTTGAAGGAGTCAGTAGATCATCAAACACAGATGTTTCTTGAAGGAGTCAGTAGATCATCAAACACAGATGTTTCTTGAAGGAGTCAGTAGATCATCAAACACAGATGTTTCTTGAAGGAGTCAGTAGATCATCAAACACAGATGTTTCTTGAAGGAGTCAGTAGATCATCAAACACAGATGTTTCTTGAAGGAGTCAGTAGATCATCAAACACAGAGATGTTTCTTGAAGGAGTCAGTAGATCATCAAACAAAGAGATGTTTCTTGAAGGAGTCAGTAGATCATCAAACACAGATGTTTCTTGAAGGAGTCAGTAGATCATCAAACACAGTATTAAGGCACATTACAAGGCCTTTGAAATTTGTATTTCAAGTGTTTGTGGTTTTATTTATTTATACTCATCTATAAGTAAATTCATTTCCTTCAACATCATTTGACCGAGTTTCTAATAAACTTAATGCTGCACAATATATTGAAGAAATATCGATATCGCGATATTGGCACGTGCGATATACATCGAAAACATGTGATAATTTATAGTTTTTTATTTTATAAATCAAGTATTTCTTAAAAGTGCACTTCGACCAATCAGTGTCACGTTCTGTAAAGTTGTCAATTTGTACTTCTATGTCTCGTTGTTGTTTACGTCTCCGTCTGTCTGTGAACTGTGCGGCACGAGGCCACATTTGTAGGGGAAGAAAAAAATATGGCATTAATATCGATATCGCACTTCAAGACACCAATATCGCACATATTTCCAATATATTGCAGCCCTAATATATTGAATTAAATCACATGGCGGCCACAAAAAGTGACTTGTCCGGCCAGATTTGGCCCCCGGGTAATCAGTCAGACATGTGTGGTGTAGACACCTGGGGGGGGAAACTAAACTTCAGGGAAAACAATGTGACAGGATGTGATTGTGTGTGGAAAAGGTCACGTATTGTTATTCCGCCAAGACGAAAGCTCGACATCGTGCCTCGGTTTCGTTGTTCCTGTGAAGTCGTACCAAATCGATAACAAATGTGTGCGTCTGTGTGCGATGTGTTACCCGTGAGTTCGGCAGGAAGAGAGAATAAATATAGGTTTAGATGAAGCCGAGATCCTCTTCTCTGCCCTTTCAACTATTCCGCCGGCGTTTGTTCGGCGCCCGAAACACTGAATCCACGCTCGAAACACTGAATCCACGCTCGGCGGGAGATCCATTACGTCCTCGCCAAGATGGATCTGAGTCGGCTGGAGTTGTGCGTCGTCGTCTCTGCTCCTCCTGTCCAGGCCCGCGACACTCTGAAGTGGAGGAGACTTTTAAGTTCTAGTCAAAGCCATGACGAGGTTTTCCCTTCATCTCCCCGGGACGTTCCCGAGCGGGCGAGGAAGGCGGCGAGATTTTTCCTGCTTGAATTCCGGGGGAAACGGTTTAAAAAACGGGTTCATCGGATCCGATCGGAGTCTCGGTCGAACCATTAGAGTCTCTGAGTCACTGATCACGTCGGCCTTCAATTATTCTCTCAAACTTTCCATGGAACTCGTCGGAGGTGAGACATCGGAGGCGTGCGTCACAACTTTTGGACGCATCCTCGCTCGTCGGCATTCAAGTCCAAGCTCAGGGTTAGTTCTTTTCTTCACACTCGCACAGATGGAGTGTTTGTTTTCTCTGAGAAACTAAAGGCGGTGGAGCTGAAGGAGAGTTACATCGCTTACGTCTGACTCACAGCAGACCTTGACTAGATGATTGCCGGTGAATAGATCCAGCGTCAAAGGGAAGTATTGAAAGCAGGTTTGTGGTCGACTTCTGAGGGCCTTGTAAAGTTAGCGTTGAATGTTAATCACATCAGTGGAGATGTTGGAACAAGTGGAACTTTGATTGACAGGTGTTGATGAACATTTTTAGATTGAAATGTTTGTATTCAAACAATTTTCAACTAAAATCAAACAATTTTCAACTGTAATCCAACAATTTTCAATTATAATCAAACAATTTTCAACCGTAATCCAACAATTTTCAACTATAATCCAACAATTTTCAACTAAAATCAAACAATTTTCAACCGTAATCCAACAATTTTCAACTAAAATCCAACAATTTTCAACTATAATCCAACAATTTTCAACTATAATCAAAAAATTTTCAACCGTAATCCAACAATTTTCAACTATAATCCAACAATTTTCAACTATAATCCAACAATTTTCAACTATAATCAAACAATTTTCAACTATAATCAAACAATTTTCAACCGTAATCCAACAATTTTCAACTATAATCGAAAGATTTTCAACTAAAATCAAACAATTTTCAACCGTAATCCAACAATTTTCAACTATAATCAAACAATTTTCAACTAAAATCAAACAATTTTCAACTGTAATCCAACAATTTTCAACTATAATCAAACAATTTTCAACTAAAATCAAACAATTTTCAACTGTAAACCAACAATTTTCAACTATAATCCAACAATTTTCAACCGTAATCCAACAATTTTCAACTGTATTTGAACAATTTTCAACTATAATCCAACAATTTTCAACTATTATCAAACAATTTTCAACTATAATCAACAATTTTCAACTATAATCCAACAATTTTCAACTATAATCAACAATTTTCAACCGTAATCCAACAATTTTCAACTAAAATCCAACAATTTTCAACTATAATCCAACAATTTTCAACTATAATCAAACAATTTTCAACCGTAATCCAACAATTTTCAACTATAATCCAACAATTTTCAACTATAATCCAACAATTTTCAACTATAATCAAACAATTTTCAACTATAATCAAACAATTTTCAACTATAATCGAAAGATTTTCAACTAAAATCAAACAATTTTCAACCGTAATCCAACAATTTTCAACTATAATCAAACAATTTTCAACTAAAATCAAACAATTTTCAACTGTAATCCAACAATTTTCAAATATAATCAAACAATTTTCAACTAAAATCAAACAATTTTCAACCGTAATCCAACAATTTTCAACTATAATCCAACAATTTTCAACCGTAATCCAACAATTTTCAACTGTATTTAAACAATTTTCAACTATAATCCAACAATTTTCAACTATAATCAAACAATTTTGAAATATAATCAACAATTTTCAACTATAATCCAACAATTTTCAACTATAATCAACAATTTTCAACCGTAATCCAACAATTTTCAACTATAATCAAAAGATTTTCAACTATAATCAAACAAATCAATTCCCAGACCTTGATGAAGTAGTAACTGCTTTTATTTGTTTTCAAACCAAAATATGTCTAAAAATCAGCTTTAATAGCTGCTGGGGTCACTGTATCCTCTCGTCCTCAGCCGGTATCTCACAGGATTGTCATTTCTGAACAATGTGAATATTTGAATATCAATTGTTAAATTAAACATCCAATTATTGTATTTTTATTGAACTGTTGATCATAAAAGAACTATGTAAAGTTCTGTCAAACATCTATTAGTATGTAACGCCATGTTTTCTAACACTTTACTACCTTCAGTAGTTTTACTTTCATAATGGATGCACTTAAACCTGAAATATGTCATTAAAATGAAACCATTTCAATGACCGCACATTGAAAACATGTTTAAAAAGATGCTTCACTGTTTAAACGTAATTCTCCGAGCCTCGCATACATTAATTTTAACACCCCTTTATTTCCTCTCATGCCGCCTTGTAAAGTGGGCGAGTTAAGTGCCTGATGGAACGCCTGAAACGACCTTGATTCCTCCGCGAGCGTGAACATCAGAACGTCCGGGCTCAGCGGCGATAAGCAGCAGATGACCATCAGCTCCACTCCACGTTGCCATGGCGTGCGGCGAGCTCGGCGCTCCACGTCTAATGCGGCGTAATGTGCCCCCCCCCCCCCCCCACAGTTACTACAACGCCTCGGCCCCGGCGGTGGAGGATGTCACTTTGCGTCACCACTCGAGGTTAGATGAGCGCTAACACGATCCGTCTGAGTCAAGTCTTCGCCCGTCGATGGACGCCGGAACGGTCGTGCGGTTCGCCACATGAAGGACCATCAGTCACAATTAAGGCGGGACGACGGCGCCGATGGCGTCTCGCCGCAGACGTGGCGACTGGACTTCACCAAGTGACACACCAGGACCAGGCCTCGGATCCTGGACGCTCGTCGATGAGCTTAAACTGATTACAGGCAAAACCGCTTCTGGAGCCTCTTCACTAACCTGATCATCAATATCTGGTATTGATCTCAAGTGTCCTGACACCACATCAGACCGTCGGTCATGTCGGCAGTGAAGGATTCTCACGACCACAGGATCTTCTCTTTGATTCAAGTTAATCGTGAACCAGCAACACTTCTTACGTCTTCCTCTTCACATGATGTATTAAAACTCCATTTCCTGTTTTTTGTCTCGGTGAAGGTTTGTTTAGATAAACAACAGCAAATAAATGTTTCCGTCGTCTCGCTGCGGTCTAATGGAAAATGTCAAGCTCTTAAATTGTAACTCTTGTTTTTCTTCTGGTGGTTTTATGAGTCCAAACAAATCTACCTTCAACCAGACGTTAAACTCGACAAGAAAAAAACTATGATGATGACACACTTTTCTACTTGTATGTATTTCTTATATGTACCTTGACAATCGTCAAGTCTTATCACAAACAAAGTTCATTCTAACGGCGTAGAAAACAACAATATAATTTAGGGCTGCACGATGTATCTCGCAAAAAAAATGGAGATCTCGATATTGGCACGTGCGATATACAGTACATATCGAAAACATGTGCAGTAATTTATATAATTTTTATTGTATAAATCAAACATTTCTTAAATGCGCACTTTGATCAATCAGTGTCACGTTCTGTAAAGTTGTCAGTTTGTACTTCTATGTCTCGTTGTTGTTTACGTCTCCGTCCGTCTGTGAACTGTGCGGCGCAGCTTGTTAGACTCCGTTGCTATGACGATGCATCCTGCTTCTTGTAATACTAACTTCTGATCTAGTCAAACACTAGTGATCCAGTGAAGTAATACTAACTTATGATCTAGTCAAACACTAGTGATCCAGTGAAGTAATACTAACTTATGATCTAGTCAAACACTAGTGATCCAGTGAAGTAATACTAACTTATGATCTAGTCAAACACTAGTGATCCAGTGAAGTAATACTAACTTATGATCTAGTCAAACACTAGTGATCCAGTGAAGTAATACTAACTTATGATCTAGTCAAACACTAGTGATCCAGTGAAGTAATACTAACTTATGATCTAGTCAAACACTAGTGATCCAGTGAAGTAATACTAACTTATGATCTAGTCAAACACTAGTGATCCAGTGAAGTAATACTAACTTATGATCTAGTCAAACACTAGTGATCCAGTGAAGTAATACTAACTTATGATCTAGTCAAACGCTAGTGATCCAGTGAAGTAATACTAACTTCTGATCTAGTCAAACACTAGTGATCCAGTGAAGTAATACTAACTTCTGATCTAGTCAAACACTAGTGATCCAGTGAAGTAATACTAACTTCTGATCTAGTCAAACACTAGTGATCCAGTGAAGTAATACTAACTTATGATCTAGTCAAACACTAGTGATCCAGTGAAGTAATACTAACTTATGATCTAGTCAAACACTAGTGATCCAGTGAAGTAATACTAACTTATGATCTAGTCAAACACTAGTGATCCAGTGAAGTAATACTAACTTATGATCTAGTCAAACACTAGTGATCCAGTGAAGTAATACTAACTTATGATCTAGTCAAACACTAGTGATCCAGTGAAGTAATACTAACTTATGATCTAGTCAAACACTAGTGATCCAGTGAAGTAATACTAACTTATGATCTAGTCAAACACTAGTGATCCAGTGAAGTAATACTAACTTATGATCTAGTCAAACACTAGTGATCCAGTGAAGTAATACTAACTTATGATCTAGTCAAACACTAGTGATCCAGTGAAGTAATACTAACTTATGATCTAGTCAAACACTAGTGATCCAGTGAAGTAATACTAACTTATGATCTAGTCAAACGCTAGTGATCCAGTGAAGTAATACTAACTTCTGATCTAGTCAAACACTAGTGATCCAGTGAAGTAATACTAACTTCTGATCTAGTCAAACACTAGTGATCCAGTGAAGTAATACTAACTTCTGATCTAGTCAAACACTAGTGATCCAGTGAAGTAATACTAACTTCTGATCTAGTCAAACACTAGTGATCCAGTGAAGTAATACTAACTTCTGATCTAGTCAAACACTAGTGATCCAGTGAAGTAATACTAACTTATGATCTAGTCAAACACTAGTGATCCAGTGAAGTAATACTAACTTATGATCTAGTCAAACACTAGTGATCCAGTGAAGTAATACTAACTTATGATCTAGTCAAACACTAGTGATCCAGTGAAGTAATACTAACTTATGATCTAGTCAAACACTAGTGATCCAGTCACTCGTCTCTTTCAACCTCCTTTGTTAAAGCAACATATCGTAAGAACTTTTCATCTCGTCTCAGTTGTTTTCTTATAAGATCGTGAACTTCCAAACAAACCTGTCCGTCTTCACCGTATGCTAACGAGCTAAGTTGTTAGCGTCATTTATAAAGTGTTATGTGTGCGTCTTCACCGTATGCTAACGAGCTAAGTTGTTAGCGTCATTTATAAAGTGTCATGTGTGCGTGTACAAGGATTTATTATTGATTTGGTGATATCACGACGCGCCGGCGGCTCCTCTCTGATGTCGCTCAGTTTGGCGGGAAACCGATGGAAGTCCCGCGAGACTGAGCGTTATAAGTGATATTTTTCTACGATAATGTCGACACATATAAATATATACATATAAAAATATATTTAAAAAAAAAGATATCGCATCGTTTTCCTACTTTAAACCCTCGAAACCTCTACTACAGTACTCGCTCTTGCGAGGCTACATTTTTGGGTGAAAGAAAAAAATATCGCATTAATATCGATATCGCACATATCTCCAATATAAGGTAAGGTAAGGTAAGTTAAAATTTTATTGATCCCTCAGGAGGTCTCCTTCGGGAAATTGTTTTTTCCAACAGCCAGCAATTTTCCATAAACAATACAAAATAATAAATAAAAATAAAATAAGAAGAACATAAAGAGAAAAAGAACAAGATGACACAATCTAAGTCTAAAGATAAAAAGAACATAGGTCAAAGAAAAACAACAAATAATATCGTGAGAGCCCTAATATAATTACATAAATTAATTTAAAACAACCTCTTGTACTTACTGCTTGGCTTCATTGGATGCCGGTGCTGCACCTTTAACCTAAAAACACAAACGCAACATTAGAATTAAGCAGAGATAACACACAAATGTTTATAAAAGAAAATAATCATACAAAGATCATGTAAAAGATGTTGGGAAGGTCATGATTCATTATTTTTTTTATTATTTTTATTTAAATATTGCCACAACCCATAATATACTGTATATCATATACATATAGCGATGATAAATATGTGTCACATTTACTTGTCATTGATTTGTAAAAACAAACACAGGAATTGTATGTGTTGTGTAGACACTAACAAGAACACAATACATGGTGTTACTACTTACTAAAATAAAGAATAAAAATAGCGTAATTCGGGCAAATAAAATAAGTTACAGGACAATAATTCGAAATAATATTCACAACTGAATTACGAAATAAACATTTTCATATTTAACAAAAATAAATGCGAAAAATGTGGCCACAGAAAACAAATAGTATACTTGAAAATAATCTTAAAATGAATAATTAATGCACAAACATCGATATTAAATGAGTCTTTTTAAATCGTAATTTTGTTAAACAGCTAAACTTTTTGTTGCTAAACTTACCTTAACCAGATCGAGGCTGTCTTTAGTTCTTTATTCGAAATATTTGTGGTTGTTTCTGAAGTACTGCGTTATCCACAGATGTATCACGAAGTCTTAAAACTAACTAAGTAACTGTTACCAAAACGAAACTAGTTGTTAGCCGTTAGCTGTTAGCCGTTATCTGTTAGCCCTGCAGCAGGTGTTGTGATGCTAGCGAATGCTAACATGCTAACTTAGCTGCCTGCTATAATATCGTTATAATATATTTTAAAATTATTTTGATTCTCGCATAACCTTTGGTAATAAATATTATAATTATAATAATCGCTTGGAATTTTATTTTATATTTATTTTATTTTTTAAATACATGTATTTCTAGTAAATCACTTGTATTTGTTATTAACATAACTTTATTGTTGTTATTTATCTAATACAAAAAGCAATGCTTTATATAATTCACCAGAGAAATACGAGTGAGAAACATGTTTGCAATTATAACAATAATTGCATTAATATTTCATAACAAGCCTCTGAAAACATATTTCACTTTTTGTATTTGAAATGTTTTGCTCCTCTTAATGAAAACGTAATTTATTTAAAAAGTATTAAATTACATCATGTAATATTAATGGAATAAAAAGTCTCTTGTGTGGCATTAAACATTTATTTCTTCGTGTATTTCTGGCGCGTGTTTCGAGGCGTTCTTTTTAATTTCTGGCGCCAATCTCTCCAGAAAACCAAAGTTAACGTTGACGTCTTTATTCGACTTCCATATGAATCGCTTCCACGTGGATGTGATCCCGCTTCTGGCGCCGACCGTGTCGGGCCTGTAGGTTCTCGCTCTGGGATAATAACATAATCCGACCCAGAAGAAGAAGACGAGGCTCAGGATGATACTCCCGCCGCTGGTCCAGGCTCTCGGGTTGCCATGGGAACCGGGGAGTCAGATCTGATAAATATGATAAAAAAAATCCTTCAAACAGTTTCCTTGATGTTCAGATAAATTGAATCTTAAAATGTTTTTCTCAAACACAAACATATGAAACATCTTTAATGACTTCACCTCCATCCTCTCATCCATGATCCCGCCACAGATTGGACCGGACCCGGGTGCCCTCAGCGTCTCCTATAATAAGATGTGTGGGGGGGGTAGGGGGGTCGTACCACAGACCTCCCGACATCATCTCACCTCATTAACATTTCAGTGACGAGTCTGTCGGAGGTTTAATTAACAATTCATGCGCGAGGCTTATAGCGATATTAACATTTTACAAGCAATGAATCAGGATCCGGAGCCGGAGACGAACACGTGAGTCGAACCAGTGACTCTGAGTCTCACCTCGACCGTAGATTCAGTTCCTGGTTTTGATCGGAGAAGGTTTGTTTAGAGAAACAAATACATGTCCTTGTGTTTGAGTCACGCGTCGAGGACGATCCATGGACACGTTTTCTTCTTTTGTGAACAAAATCCTTGATTCTTTACACGTTAAAATTGAAGCAGTTTTAAAAGAATTAGAAATCAAACAAACACACGTTATTTTAAGACATAGAGAACATATAGAGTCACAGAGACTCGCAGAGAGTCACAAAGATGGAAGCTGTTGTAACGTTCTCCTCTGCTAAATAAAGAATAAGGTGATGACTGAGGACGAGAGGATACAGTGAGTCCAGCAGCTTTTAAAGCTGATGTTTGGACATATTTTGGTTTGAAAACAAATGAAAGCAGTTACGACTTAATCAAGAGTCATGTGGTCTGTAAATACTACAACACCAGAGTCAAGTACTGGACAATACTACACATATATACTTGTTACTACACTATCACAACACCAGAGTCAAGTACTGGACAATACTACACATATATACTTGTTACTACACTATCACAACACCAGAGTCAAGTACTGGACAATACTACACATGTATACTTGTTACTACACTATCACAACACCAGAGTCAAGTACTGGACAATACTACACATATATACTTGTTACTACACTATCACAACACCAGAGTCAAGTACTGGACAATACTACACATATATACTTGTTACTACACTATCACAACACCAGAGTCAAGTACTGGACAATACTACACATATATACTTGTTACTACACTATCACAACACCAGAGTCAAGTACTGGACAATACTACACATATATACTTGTTACTACACTATCACAACACCAGAGTCAAGTACTGGACAATACTACACATATATACTTGTTACTACACTATCACAACACCAGAGTCAAGTACTGGACAATACTACACATATATACTTATTACTACACTATCACAACACCAGAGCCAAGTACTGGACAATACTACACATATATACTTGTTACTACACTATCACAATACCAGAGTCAAGTACTGGACAATACTACACATATATACTTGTTACTACACTATCACAACACCAGAGCCAAGTACTGGACAATACTACACATATATACTTGTTACTAGACTATCACAACACCAGAGTCAAGTACTGGACAATACTACACATACATACTTGTTACTAAACTATCACAACACCAGATTCAAGTACTGGACAATACTACACATATATACTTGTCACTACACTATCACAACACCAGAGTCAAGTACTGGACAATACTACACATATATACTTGTTACTACACTATCACAACACCAGAGTCAAGTACTGGACAATACTACACATATATACTTGTTACTACACTATCACAATACCAGAGTCAAGTACTGGACAATACTACACATATATACTTGTTACTACACTATCACAACACCAGAACCAAGTACTGGACAATACTACACATATATACTTGTTACTACACTATCACAACACCAGAGTCAAGTACTGGACAATACTACACATATATACTTGTTACTAGACTATCACAACACCAGAGTCAAGTACTGGATAATACTACACATACATACTTGTTACTACACTATCACAACACCAGAGTCAAGTACTGGACAATACTACACATACATACTTGTTACTACACTATCAAAACACCAGATTCAAGTACTCTTGTCAATACACACTCCTACACAACATCAGAGAATCCTACAGTTACTTTACGACAGATAGAAAATACATAATAATAATAACGTGGAGGTGGCCGGAGCTAAATACGCTCGTGGGCCTTGAGTTCGAGACAATATTTGTGTAGTACTTACCTAGTACTGTATGTGAAGCTTCTCTCTGTTTGTCTCCTTGACTTGTCTCGGCCCGTGAGGAGGACTAAGATGGAGGCTGGATCTCTGGGGGAACATCAACGAGTGGGAGTCGTCTAATGAAAGCGTGAATCTTCTTGTGTCTCTCGGTGTGTGCGTTCATCTGAGGTGTGTAGTTGTGTAACCAGTGAAGGACGAGGAGCTCGACTTTCTCCTCGGACACGACCAGGAGAAGAAGAACCTTCACGGATCCCTCGACCTCACCTGAAGCTGCACCTGTGTGGGAGGAACGTGTAGATATCTTGTTGTTTATGAAAGTATTTTAAAAAATCTACTTCCAAAAGAACTTTGTGTACATTTGCGACTGATGTGGAGGAATTATGGGTATTTATTGTAATGCAAACATGGTAACATCTCAATTTGAAACATCGGAATATTGCGTTACACATAAAAGTTTGTTTATATGAATTTACATTAATGTCGGAAAAATTCATCCAATAATCTTGAACGGAAATGTTTGGACAGTTATATGTCAATCAAACTTTTTCAGTTTGGTTCTTCTCAAGGATTCTGCCACGAGTAACAAGATTGTTTTAAGTTGTTTATATTGATGTTGTAGTAAAGTGTGTTGCTTCAACAACGTCGCTGTAGCTCTGAGGTCACGGAAGAGGTCAAGGACACTCCAGTGTTGAGAGGACTCACACAGACTCACAAAGACTCACACAGACTCACAAAGACTCACACAGACTCTCAAAGAGTCACAACAATTCACACAGACTCAAAAAGAGTCACAAAGAGTCAAAAAGACTCACAAGACTCACAAAGACTCATACAGACTCATACAGAGTCAAAAGAACTCACACAGACTCACAAAGACTCACATAGATTCACAAAGACTCACTAAGAGTCACAAAAACTCACAAAGACTCACACAGACTCACAACGAGTCACAAAGACCCATACAGAGTCACAAAGAGTCACAAAACTCACACAGACTCACAACGAGTCACAAAGACTCATAAAGAGTCACAAAGACTCACACAGACTCACACAAACTCACACAAACTCACACAGACTCACAAAGACTCACATAGATTCACAAAGACTCACTAAGAGTCACAAAAACTCACACAGACTCACAACGAGTCACAAAGACCCATACAGAGTCACAAAGAGTCACAAAGACTCACAAAGACTCACAAAGACTCATACAGACTCACAAAGAGTCACAAAAACTCACACAGACTCACAACGATTCACAAAGACTCATAAAGAGTCACAAAGAGTCACACAGACTCATACAGACTCACAAAGATTCACAAAGATTCAAAAAGACTCACAAAGATACGTTAATGAAGCTCAATTACTCACAGAGAGTCACAAAGACTCACACAGACTCACACAGACTCATACAGACTCACACAGACTCACACAGACTCATACAGACTCACAAATATTCACAAAGAGTCACAAAGACTCACACAGACTCACACAGACTCACACAGACTCATACAGACTCACAAATATTCACAAAGAGTCACAAAGACTCACACAGACTCACACAGACTCACACAGACTCATACAGACTCACAAAGATTCACAAAGAGTCACAAAGACTCACACAGACTCACACAGACTCATACAGACTCACAAAGAGTCACAAAGACTCACGCAGACTCACACAGACTCACACTGACTCATACAGACTCACAAAGATTCACAAAGACTCACACAGACTCCAAAAAAAATCTAAAAGACTCACAGTGAGTCGCAAAGACTCACACAGACTCAGTGAAAGAGTCAAAGACAGATGATTCATCAGAAACAACAGAATGGAAAGTGGATTCATTTGTGACACGAGTGACTCGTGTGTGTTCACGTGACTCATGGTTCACTCTTGTGTTTGTTTGTTTGGTTCATGAAGCTTCAAGTTTCTACACATAAATCTTCTGTTCCCGCCATGAAAGTTCGCTTCCCGCCATGAAAGTTCACTTCTCGCGCCAGCACTTTTTGGCGGGGATTGATTGTTATGACGACACGAGCGTCTCTGGCGCCTTTCAAACCTTTACCTGTGCTGCCCTCTACTGGAGAGCGACGTCATAGCACCTGACATTCAAATAAAACTCATATTTAGTGAAAGCATCATTATGTTAATTTGAAAATAATTATTTATTTAGTCAGTTTTTCAACTTTCTAGATCGTGTCTAATTGAATATTTGTAATAATAATTTATAATTAAGTGTTAAAACTTCTCTTTGAAATGTTGTTATTTTAGGTGAATTATTATTTTTTTACAATCAATTATTCAATAAAAACGAATTTAGCGAATGTAAAAATTTAAATATATTTTTAAAATAATTATTTTTAAGATGTATTTTGAACAAAGAGTTTGATGTTGTAATAAAAATTATTCAAACATATAAAAGCATATTTTCTACATTAAATATGTGTCGTTTCTAATCTAATATAAATATGTTATAAATGTTAAAACTCTAGGTGTAAAAAAGCATCTTTAAATTAAATTATTCATAAAAGAAATTCCAACCTTTTTAATATAGAAATTATTAAATCAACATTTAAAATGTTAATTTAATCTTTGAATATTCGACTGACAATGATGTACTTTTTACTGAAGAGATGTTTATCAGAATAGAAATGATTGACAGCGACGACAGAAGACGTAGAAGAAAAACAAGATGGCGGTAAAACTCACTTCCTGTGTTTCGTAAAATGTCAGTTCGACCTTGACCTCCGTGAACTCATCGTTCTCCCCGTGACCCCCGGGTTCGCCCCGAGGCCTCCTCATGAGCATCTCTGGCTGCGGATGAGAGAAATGAAAGTGTTTGGGGTCAAAGGTCGCGCGACGACGGTCCAACAATAACTCGGCGGGTCGTCGCGGCGACATCTGTCTTCATCCCGCCGTCAATCACGGCGAGGGAGACGCACAACGGCGGGAAGCTACACAACAACCCGTCGATAACACACTCTCTCTGTGGGATCCACACACCGACACACACTCTCCGGTTGTGTCGTCTCAGCACGAGTGTGTGTTTAACCACGAGATCCAAACATGGATTGTGTGTCTGTGACGTTAAAGACTGGATTGTGTGTCTGTGACGTTAAAGTCTGGATTGTGTGTCTGTGACGCTAAAGTGTGGATTGTGTGTCTGTGACGTTAAAGTGTGGATTGTGTGTCTGTGACGTTAAAGTGTGGATTGTGTGTCTGCGACGTTAAAGTGTGGATTGTGTGTCTGCGACGTTAAAGTGTGGATTGTGTGTCTGTGACGTTAAAGTGTGGATTGTGTGTCTGTGACGTTAAAGTGTGGATTGTGTGTCTGTGACGTTAAAGTCTGGATTGTGTGTCTGTGACGTTAAAGTGTGGATTGTGTGTCTGTGACGCTAAAGACTGGATTGTGTGTCTGTGACGTTAAAGTCTGGATTGTGTGTCTGTGACGTTAAAGACTGGATTGTGTGTCTGTGACGTTAAAGTGTGGATTGTGTGTCTGTGACGCTAAAGTGTGGATTGTGTGTCTGCGACGCTTAAGTGTGGATTGTGTGTCTGTGACATTAAAGTCTGGATTGTGTGTCTGTGACGTTAAAGTGTGGATTGTGTGTCTGCGACGTTAAAGTGTGGATTGTGTGTCTGTGACGTTAAAGTGTGGATTGTGTGTCTGTGACGTTAAAGTGTGGATTGTGTGTCTGCGACGTTAAAGTGTGGATTGTGTGTCTGTGACGCTAAAGTGTGGATTGTGTGTCTGTGACGTTAAAGTCTGGATTGTGTGTCTGCGACGCTAAAGTGTGGATTGTGTGTCTGTGACGTTAAAGTCTGGATTGTGTGTCTGTGACGTTAAAGTCTGGATTGTGTGTCTGCAACGCTAAAGTCAGGATTGTGTGTCTGCGACGCTAAAGTCTGGATTGTGTGTCTGCGACGCTAAAGTCTAGATTGTGTGTCTGCGACGCTAAAGTCAGGATTGTGTGTCTGCGACGTTAAAGTCTGGATTGTGTGTCTGCGACGTTAAAGTCTGGATTGTGTGTCTGTGACGTTAAAGTCTGGATTGTGTGTCTGCGACGTTAAAGTCTGGATTGTGTGTCTGCGACGCTAAAGTCTGGATTGTGTGTCTGCAACGCTAAAGTGTGGATTGTGTGTCTGCGACGTTAAAGTCTGGATTGTGTGTCTGCGACGCTAAAGTGTGGATTGTGTGTCTGCGATGCTAAAGTCTGGATTGTGTGTCTGCGACGCTAAAGTCTGGATTGTGTGTCTGCGACGCTAAAGTCTGGATTGTGTGTCTGCGACGCTAAAGTGTGGATTGTGTGTCTGCGACGTTAAAGTGTGGATTGTGTGTCTGCGACGTTAAAGTGTGGATTGTGTGTCTGCGACGTTAAAGTGTGGATTGTGTGTCTGTGACGCTAAAGTCTGGATTGTGTGTCTGCGACGCTAAAGTCTGGATTGTGTGTCTGTGACGTTAAAGTCTGGATTGTGTGTCTGTGACGCTAAAGTCTGGATTGTGTGTCTGCGACGTTAAAGTCTGGATTGTGTCTCTGTGACGCTAAAGTCTGGATTGTGTGTCTGCGACGTTAAAGTCTGGATTGTGTGTCTGCGACGCTAAAGTCTGGATTGTGTGTCTGAGACGTTAAAGTGTGGATTGTGTGTCTGTGACGCTAAAGTCTGGATTGTGTGTCTGTGATGTTAAAGTCTGGATTGTGTGTCTGCGACGCTAAAGTCTGGATTGTGTGTCTGCGACGTTAAAGTCTGGATTGTGTGTCTGCGACGCTAAAGTCTGGATTGTGTGTCTGCGACGTTAAAGTCTGGATTGTGTGTCTGCGACGCTAAAGTGTTGATTGTGTGTCTGCGACGTTAAAGTCTGGATTGTGTGTCTGCGACGCTAAAGTCTGGATTGTGTGTCTGCGACGTTAAAGTCTGGATTGTGTGTCTGCGACGTTAAAGTCTGGATTGTGTGTCTGCGAAACTAAAGTCTGGATTGTGTGTCTGTGACGCTAAAGTCTGGATTGTGTGTCTGCGACGTTAAAGTCTGGATTGTGTGTCTGTGACGTTAAAGTGTGGATTGTGTGTCTGTGACGTAAAAGTCAGGATTGTGTGTCTGCGACGTTAAAGTCTGGATTGTGTGTCTGCGACGCTAAAGTCTGGATTGTGTGTCTGCGAAACTAAAGTCTGGATTGTGTGTCTGCGACGCTAAAGTGTTGATTGTGTGTCTGCGACGTTAAAGTCTGGATTGTGTGTCTGCGACGCTAAAGTCTGGATTGTGTGTCTACGACGTTAAAGTCTGGATTGTGTGTCTGCGAAACTAAAGTCTGGATTGTGTGTCTGCAACGTTAAAGTCTGGATTGTGTGTCTGTGACGCTAAAGTCTGAATTGTGTGTCTGCGACGCTAAAGTCTGGATTGTGTGTCTGCGACGTTAAAGTCTGGATTGTGTGTCTGCGACGATAAAGTCTGGATTGTGTGTCTGCGAAACTAAAGTCTGGATTGTGTGTCTGTGACGCTAAAGTCTGGATTGTGTGTCTGCGACGTTAAAGTCTGGATTGTGTGTCTGTGACGTTAAAGTGTGGATTGTGTGTCTGTGACGTAAAAGTCAGGATTGTGTGTCTGCGACGTTAAAGTCTGGATTGTGTGTCTGCGACGTTAAAGTCTGGATTGTGTGTCTGTGACGTTAAAGTCTGGATTGTGTGTCTGCGACGCTAAAGTCAGGATTGTGTGTCTGCGACGCTAAAGTCTGGATTGTGTGTCTGCGACGTTAAAGTCTGGATTGTGTGTCTGCGACGTTAAAGTCTGGGTTGTGTGTCTGTGACGCTAAAATCTGGATTGTGTGTCTGCGACGTTTAAGTCTGGATTGTGTGTCTGCGACGCTAAAGTGTGGATTGTGTGTCTGCGACGTTAAAGTCTGGATTGTGTGTCTGCGACGTTAAAGTCTGGATTGTGTGTCTGCGACGTTAAAGTCTGGATTGTGTGTCTGCGACGTTAAAGTCTGGATTGTGTGTCTGCCAAACTAAAGTCTGGATTGTGTGTCTGCGACGTTAAATTCTGGATTGTGTGTCTGCGACGCTAAAGTCTGGATTGTGTGTCTGTGACGCTAAAGTCTGGATTGTGTGTCTGCGACGTTAAAGTCTGGATTGTGTG
This sequence comes from Callionymus lyra, assembly GCF_982586985.1. Classification (NCBI taxonomy): domain Eukaryota; kingdom Metazoa; phylum Chordata; class Actinopteri; order Syngnathiformes; family Callionymidae; genus Callionymus; species Callionymus lyra. The sequence goes on from NC_141833.1 coordinate 22,239,709, forward strand.
TCTGTGACGTTAAAGTGTGGATTGTGTGTCTGTGACGCTAAAGTCTGGATTGTGTGTCTGCGACGTTAAAGTCTGGATTGTGTGTCTGCGACGTTAAAGTCTGGATTGTGTGTCTGTGACGTTAAAGGGTGGATTGTGTGTCTGTGACGCTAAAGTCTGGATTGTGTGTCTGCGACGCTAAAGTCTGGATTGTGTGTCTGCGACGCTAAAGTGTGGATTGTGTGTCTGCGACGCTAAAGTGTGGATTGTGTGTCTGCGACGCTAAAGTCTGGATTGTGTGTCTGCGACGTTAAAGTGTGGATTGTGTGTCTGCGACGCTAAAGTCTGGATTGTGTGTCTGCGACGTTAAAGTCTGGATTGTGTGTCTGCGACGTTAAAGTGTGGATTGTGTGTCTGCGACGCTAAAGTGTGGATTGTGTGTCTGCGACGTTAAAGTCTGGATTGTGTGTCTGCGACGCTAAAGTGTGGATTGTGTGTCTGCGACGCTAAAGTGTGGATTGTGTGTCTGCGACGCTAAAGTCTGGATTGTGTGTCTGCGACGTTAAAGTGTGGATTGTGTGTCTGCGACGCTAAAGTGTGGATTGTGTGTCTGCGACGCTGAAGTCTGGATTGTGTGTCTGCGACGCTAAAGTCTGGATTGTGTGTCTGTGACTTTAAATTCTGGATTGTGTGTCTGCGAAACTAAAGTCTGGATTGTGTGTCTGCGAAACTAAAGTCTGGATTGTGTGTCTGCGACGCTAAAGTCTGGATTGTGTGTCTGTGACGCTAAAGTCTGGATTGTGTATCTGCGACGCTAAAGTCTGGATTGTGTGTCTGTGACGTTAAAGTGTGGATTGTGTGTCTGCGACGCTAAAGTGTGGATTGTGTGTCTGCGACGCTAAAGTGTGGATTGTGTGTCTGCGACGCTAAAGTCTGGATTGTGTGTCTGCGACGTTAAAGTGTGGATTGTGTGTCTGCGACGCTAAAGTGTGGATTGTGTGTCTGCGACGCTAAAGTCTGGATTGTGTGTCTGCGACGCTAAAGTCTGGATTGTGTGTCTGTGACGTTAAATTCTGGATTGTGTGTCTGTGAAACTAAAGTCTGGATTGTGTGTCTGCGACGTTAAATTCTGGATTGTGTGTCTGCGACGTTAAAGTCTGGATTGTGTGTCTGTGACGCTAAAGTCTGGATTGTGTGTCTGCGACGCTAAAGTCTGGATTGTGTGTCTGCGACGCTAAAGTCTGGATTGTGTGTCTGCGACGCTAAAGTCTGGATTGTGTGTCTGCGACGCTAAAGTGTGGATTGTGTGTCTGCGACGTTAAAGTGTGGATTGTGTGTCTGCGACGCTAAAGTGTGGATTGTGTGTCTGCGACGCTAAAGTCTGGATTGTGTGTCTGCGACGTTAAAGTCTGGATTGTGTGTCTGCGACGCTAAAGTGTGGATTGTGTGTCTGCGACGCTAAAGTCTGGATTGTGTGTCTGCGACGTTAAATTCTGGATTGTGTGTCTGCGAAACTAAAGTCTGGATTGTGTGTCTGCGACGTTAAATTCTGGATTGTGTGTCTGCGACGTTAAAGTCTGGATTGTGTGTCTGCGACGCTGAAGTCTGGATTGTGTGTCTGCGACGCTAAAGTCTGGATTGTGTGTCTGCGACGCTAAAGTCTGGATTGTGTGTCTGCGACGTTAAAGTGTGGATTGTGTGTCTGCGACGCTAAAGTGTGGATTGTGTGTCAGCGACGTTAAAGTCTGGATTGTGTGTCTGCGACGCTAAAGTGTGGATTGTGTGTCTGCGACGCTAAAGTCTGGATTGTGTGTCTGCGACGTTAAATTCTGGATTGTGTGTCTGCGAAACTAAAGTCTGGATTGTGTGTCTGTGACGTTAAATTCTGGATTGTGTGTCTGCGACGTTAAAGTCTGGATTGTGTGTCTGTGACGCTAAAGTCTGGATTGTGTGTCTGCGACGCTAAAGTGTGGATTGTGTGTCTGCGACGCTAAAGTCTGGATTGTGTGTCTGCGACGTTAAAGTGTGGATTGTGTGTCTGCGACGCTAAAGTGTGGATTGTGTGTCTGCGACGCTAAAGTCTGGATTGTGTGTCTGCGACGCTAAAGTCTGGATTGTGTGTCTGTGACGTTAAATTCTGGATTGTGTGTCTGTGAAACTAAAGTCTGGATTGTGTGTCTGCGACGTTAAATTCTGGATTGTGTGTCTGCGACGTTAAAGTCTGGATTGTGTGTCTGTGACGCTAAAGTCTGGATTGTGTGTCTGCGACGCTAAAGTCTGGATTGTGTGTCTGCGACGCTAAAGTCTGGATTGTGTGTCTGCGACGCTAAAGTCTGGATTGTGTGTCTGCGACGCTAAAGTGTGGATTGTGTGTCTGCGACGTTAAAGTGTGGATTGTGTGTCTGCGACGCTAAAGTGTGGATTGTGTGTCTGCGACGCTAAAGTCTGGATTGTGTGTCTGCGACGTTAAAGTCTGGATTGTGTGTCTGCGACGCTAAAGTGTGGATTGTGTGTCTGCGACGCTAAAGTCTGGATTGTGTGTCTGCGACGTTAAATTCTGGATTGTGTGTCTGCGAAACTAAAGTCTGGATTGTGTGTCTGCGACGTTAAATTCTGGATTGTGTGTCTGCGACGTTAAAGTCTGGATTGTGTGTCTGCGACGCTGAAGTCTGGATTGTGTGTCTGCGACGCTAAAGTCTGGATTGTGTGTCTGCGACGCTAAAGTCTGGATTGTGTGTCTGCGACGTTAAAGTGTGGATTGTGTGTCTGCGACGCTAAAGTGTGGATTGTGTGTCAGCGACGTTAAAGTCTGGATTGTGTGTCTGCGACGCTAAAGTGTGGATTGTGTGTCTGCGACGCTAAAGTCTGGATTGTGTGTCTGCGACGTTAAATTCTGGATTGTGTGTCTGCGAAACTAAAGTCTGGATTGTGTGTCTGTGACGTTAAATTCTGGATTGTGTGTCTGCGACGTTAAAGTCTGGATTGTGTGTCTGTGACGCTAAAGTCTGGATTGTGTGTCTGCGACGCTAAAGTGTGGATTGTGTGTCTGCGACGCTAAAGTCTGGATTGTGTGTCTGCGACGTTAAAGTGTGGATTGTGTGTCTGCGACGCTAAAGTGTGGATTGTGTGTCTGCGACGCTAAAGTCTGGATTGTGTGTCTGCGACGCTAAAGTCTGGATTGTGTGTCTGTGACGTTAAATTCTGGATTGTGTGTCTGTGAAACTAAAGTCTGGATTGTGTGTCTGCGACGTTAAATTCTGGATTGTGTGTCTGCGACGTTAAAGTCTGGATTGTGTGTCTGTGACGCTAAAGTCTGGATTGTGTGTCTGCGACGCTAAAGTCTGGATTGTGTGTCTGCGACGCTAAAGTCTGGATTGTGTGTCTGCGACGCTAAAGTCTGGATTGTGTGTCTGCGACGCTAAAGTGTGGATTGTGTGTCTGCGACGTTAAAGTGTGGATTGTGTGTCTGCGACGCTAAAGTGTGGATTGTGTGTCTGCGACGCTAAAGTCTGGGTTGTGTGTCTGCGACGTTAAAGTCTGGATTGTGTGTCTGCGACGCTAAAGTGTGGATTGTGTGTCTGCGACGCTAAAGTCTGGATTGTGTGTCTGCGACGTTAAATTCTGGATTGTGTGTCTGCGAAACTAAAGTCTGGATTGTGTGTCTGCGACGTTAAATTCTGGATTGTGTGTCTGCGACGTTAAAGTCTGGATTGTGTGTCTGCGACGCTGAAGTCTGGATTGTGTGTCTGCGACGCTAAAGTCTGGATTGTGTGTCTGCGACGCTAAAGTCTGGATTGTGTGTCTGCGACGTTAAAGTGTGGATTGTGTGTCTGCGACGCTAAAGTGTGGATTGTGTGTCAGCGACGTTAAAGTCTGGATTGTGTGTGTGCGACGCTAAAGTGTGGATTGTGTGTCTGCGACGCTAAAGTCTGGATTGTGTGTCTGCGACGTTAAATTCTGGATTGTGTGTCTGCGAAACTAAAGTCTGGATTGTGTGTCTGTGACGTTAAAGTCTGGATTGTGTGTCTGTGACGCTAAAGTCTGGATTGTGTGTTTGCGACGCTAAAGTCTGGATTGTGTGTCTGCGACGCTAAAGTCTGGATTGTGTGTCTGCGACGTTAAAGTGTGGATTGTGTGTCTGCGACGCTAAAGTGTGGATTGTGTGTCTGCGACGTTAAAGTCTGGATTGTGTGTCTGCGACGCTAAAGTGTGGATTGTGTGTCTGCGACGCTAAAGTCTGGATTGTGTGTCTGCGACGTTAAAGTCTGGATTGTGTGTCTGCGACGCTAAAGTCTGGATTGTGTGTCTGCGACGCTAAAGTGTGGATTGTGTGTCTGCGACGCTAAAGTCTGGATTTTGTGTCTGCGACGCTAAAGTCTGGATTGTGTGTCTGCGACGTTAAATTCTGGATTGTGTGTCTGCGAAACTAAAGTCTGGATTGTGTGTCGGCGACGTTAAATTCTGGATTGTGTGTCTGCGACGTTAAAGTCTGGATTGTGTGTCTGCGACGCCAAAGTCTGGATTGTGTGTCTGCGACGCTAAAGTCTGGATTGTGTGTCTGCGACGTTAAATTCTGGATTGTGTGTCTGCGAAACTAAAGTCTGGATTGTGTGTCTGCGACGTTAAATTCTGGATTGTGTGTCTGCGACATTAAAGTCTGGATTGTGTGTCTGCGACGCCAAAGTGTGGATTGTGTGTCTGCGACGCTAAAGTCTGGATTGTGTGTCTGCGACGCTAAAGTCTGGATTGTGTGTCTGCGACGTTAAAGTCTGGATTGTGTGTCTGCGACGCTAAAGTGTGGATTGTGTGTCTGCGACGCTAAAGTCTGGATTGTGTGTCTGTGACGCTAAAGTCTGGATTGTGTGTCTGCGACGCTAAAGTGTGGATTGTGTGTCTGCGACGCTAAAGTCTGGATTGTGTGTCTGCGACGTTAAAGTGTGGATTGTGTGTCTGCGACGCTAAAGTCTGGATTGTGTGTCTGCGACGCTAAAGTGTGGATTGTGTGTCTGCGACGCTAAAGTCTGGATTGTGTGTCTGTGACGTTAAAGTGTGGATTGTGTGTCTGCGACGCTAAAGTGTGGATTGTGTGTCTGCGACGCTAAAGTGTGGATTGTGTGTCTGCGACGCTAAAGTGTGGATTGTGTGTCTGCGACGCTAAAGTGTGGATTGTGTGTCTGCGACGCTAAAGTGTGGATTGTGTGTCTGCGACGCTAAAGTGTGGATTGTGTGTCTGCGACGTTAAAGTGTGGATTGTGTGTCTGCGACGTTAAAGTCTGGATTGTGTGTCTGCGACGCTAAAGTCTGGATTGTGTGTCTGCGACGCTAAAGTCTGGATTGTGTATCTGTGACGTTAAAGTCTGGATTGTGTGTCTGCGACGCTAAAGTGTGGATTGTGTGTCTGCGACGCTAAAGTGTGGATTGTGTGTCTGCGACGCTAAAGTGTGGATTGTGTGTCTGCGACGCTAAAGTGTGGATTGTGTGTCTGCGACGTTAAAGTGTGGATTGTGTGTCTGCGACGCTAAAGTGTGGATTGTGTGTCTGCGACGTTAAAGTCTGGATTGTGTGTCTGCGACGCTAAAGTGTGGATTGTGTGTCTGCGACGCTAAAGTGTGGATTGTGTGTCTGCGACGCTAAAGTGTGGATTGTGTGTCTGCGACGCTAAAGTGTGGATTGTGTGTCTGCGACGTTAAAGTCTGGATTGTGTGTCTGCGACGCTAAAGTGTGGATTGTGTGTCTGCGACGCTAATGTCTGGATTGTGTGTCTGCGACGCTAAAGTCTGGATTGTGTATCTGCGACGCTAAAGTCTGGATTGTGTGTCTGTGACGTTAAAGTGTGGATTGTGTGTCTGCGACGCTAAAGTCTGGATTGTGTATCTGCGACGCTAAAGTGTGGATTGTGTGTCTGCGACGTTAAAGTGTGGATTGTGTGTCTGCGACGCTAAAGTGTGGATTGTGTGTCTGCGACGCTAAAGTGTGGATTGTGTGTCTGTGACGTTAAAGTGTGGATTGTGTGTCTGCGACGTTAAAGTGTGGATTGTGTATCTGCGACGCTAAAGTGTGGATTGTGTGTCTGCGACGTTAAAGTGTGGATTGTGTGTCTGCGACGCTAAAGTGTGGATTGTGTGTCTGCGACGCTAAAGTCTGGATTGTGTGTCTGCGACGTTAAAGTGTGGATTGTGTGTCTGTGACGTTAAAGTGTGGATTGTGTGTCTGCGACGCTAAAGTCTGGATTGTGTGTCTGCGACGTTAAAGTGTGGATTGTGTGTCTGTGACGTTAAAGTCTGGATTGTGTGTCTGCGACGTTAAAGTGTGGATTGTGTGTCTGCGACGCTAAAGTGTGGATTGTGTGTCTGCGACGCTAAAGTCTGGATTGTGTGTCTGCGACGCTAAAGTCTGGATTGTGTGTCTGCGACGCTAAAGTGTGGATTGTGTGTCTGCGACGCTAAAGTCTGGATTGTGTGTCTGCGACGTTAAAGTGTGGATTGTGTGTCTGCGACGCTAAAGTCTGGATTGTGTGTCTGCGACGCTAAAGTGTGGATTGTGTGTCTGCGACGCTAAAGTCTGGATTGTGTGTCTGTGACGTTAAAGTGTGGATTGTGTGTCTGCGACGCTAAAGTGTGGATAGTGTGTCTGCGACGCTAAAGTGTGGATTGTGTGTCTGCGACGCTAAAGTGTGGATTGTGTGTCTGCGACGCTAAAGTGTGGATTGTGTGTCTGCGACGCTAAAGTGTGGATTGTGTGTCTGCGACGCTAAAGTGTGGATTGTGTGTCTGCGACGTTAAAGTGTGGATTGTGTGTCTGCGACGTTAAAGTCTGGATTGTGTGTCTGCGACGCTAAAGTGTGGATTGTGTGTCTGCGACGCTAAAGTCTGGATTGTGTGTCTGCGACGCTAAAGTCTGGATTGTGTATCTGCGACGCTAAAGTCTGGATTGTGTGTCTGTGACGTTAAAGTGTGGATTGTGTGTCTGCGACGCTAAAGTCTGGATTGTGTGTCTGCGACGCTAAAGTGTGGATTGTGTGTCTGCGACGCTAAAGTGTGGATTGTGTGTCTGCGACGCTAAAGTGTGGATTGTGTGTCTGCGACGCTAAAGTGTGGATTGTGTGTCTGCGACGCTAAAGTGTGGATTGTGTGTCTGCGACGTTAAAGTGTGGATTGTGTGTCTGCGACGCTAAAGTGTGGATTGTGTGTCTGCGACGTTAAAGTCTGGATTGTGTGTCTGCGACGCTAAAGTGTGGATTGTGTGTCTGCGACGCTAAAGTGTGGATTGTGTGTCTGCGACGCTAAAGTGTGGATTGTGTGTCTGCGACGTTAAAGTCTGGATTGTGTGTCTGCGACGCTAAAGTGTGGATTGTGTGTCTGCGACGCTAATGTCTGGATTGTGTGTCTGCGACGCTAAAGTCTGGATTGTGTATCTGCGACGCTAAAGTCTGGATTGTGTGTCTGTGACGTTAAAGTGTGGATTGTGTGTCTGCGACGCTAAAGTCTGGATTGTGTATCTGCGACGCTAAAGTGTGGATTGTGTGTCTGCGACGTTAAAGTGTGGATTGTGTGTCTGCGACGCTAAAGTGTGGATTGTGTGTCTGCGACGCTAAAGTGTGGATTGTGTGTCTGTGACGCTAAAGTGTGGATTGTGTGTCTGTGACGCTAAAGTGTGGATTGTGTATCTGCGACGCTAAAGTGTGGATTGTGTGTCTGCGACGTTAAAGTGTGGATTGTGTGTCTGCGACGCTAAAGTGTGGATTGTGTGTCTGTGACGCTAAAGTGTGGATTGTGTGTCTGTGACGTTAAAGTGTGGATTGTGTGTCTGCGACACTGAACCACACACTTGTTGCTGCTGGTGATTTAAATAAACACAAAGTCGACGGACAGATTCATAAACTTTCTGTTCTCTTCGTAAGTGTGTTTGTATGTGTGTGCGTGTGTGTGTGCGTCTGCCTGTGTGTGTGTGTCTGCCTGTGTGTGTGTGCGTGTGTGTGTGTGTGTGTGTGCGTGTGTGTGTGTGTGTGCGTGTGTGTGTGTGCGTGTGTGTTGACTCATGGTTTTGTGTCTCGTTTGTTTAGATTCTTGTTTGAAATGATTTAGTGTCGTTTGTGTTTGTGTTTCATCAACTTGTTCTTTCACTTTGTCTCTGTTTGTGTTTGAATCGTTCGATCTTTGAATAGTTTGGTGAACTTTTTTTGACATGTTTTTTGTGTTTATGTTTCAATATTTTAGCAAAAAAAGTGTCTATTCTATGACGTTGTTGTGTTCAAGAATGTGTTGTGTTTACAAGTAAAGATAAAACATAGGTTCTTGTTTAGGAATCGTTTCTGTTGTTAATAATTTGTTGTTGTGTTTAGTGAGTCCTTCTATTTTGGTTGAATTGGTCTATAGTTTGTTTTTATGTTTTTCATGTTTTGTAATTGTTTTACACTAAACTAGTTGATTCTTGGTTGGTTTGTGTTATTGATTGGTTGTTGTGTTTATTGATGCATTGATTTTCTTTTCAATTAAAAACATTATTTTAAAATAGTTGATCTTTGTGTTTATTGTGTAGTTGCTCATTTTCAATAGTTGACACTTGTGTTTCGATTATCTTTGACTACGAGGTTGTTTGTCGACTTGGTTGTGTTTTGAGAATTTGTTGTTGTGTTCAAAAGTAGGTGATAAATCATAGGTAGTTGTTAAAGAATCATGTTTGTTTAGTCATTTGTGTTTTTCATCTGGTTGTTGTTTTTACTCCAAACTAGTTTATTCTGGTGTTTGTTCATCGATTGGTTGTTGTGTTTAATAACACGTGGTCTTGTTTAAATTGTTGTGTTTAGTGAGTCGTTCTTGAGCTTTGTTTAAAATGTATTTGTGTTTGTTGGGTTCAGTATTTCTCTCATTTGTGTTTTTGTCTTACATCAGGTGTGTTGTAATTTATTTGTCGCATTTCATGTTGATTTTAGTGTGTATTCTGTTCCGTATATTGTGTTGTTGCTCATTTTCAATAGTTGACACTTGTGTTTAGATCATCCTCGACTAGCAGGTTGTTTGTCAACTTGGTTGTTGTGTTTGTAAATGTGTTGATGTGTTCAGAAATAAGTGATAAAAGTTATTGGTTGTTAATGAATCATTTTAGTTTAGATTCATTTGTTTATTTAGATCAGAAAGTATTTATTAGTTTGTTTTATGTTTTTTTTTTACATGTTTTTGTTTATAGGTTTATTGTTTTCACACATTATTTCATGTATTAAAGAATCTTTGTGTTGTGTTGTTAAAAAAAAAGTATTCTTTGTTATAGTAGTTAATAATGTATTTATTGTTTTGAGTCAGTTGTCAGTGTGTTTCACATCAAGTGTGTAGTAATTAATCTGTTGCATATCATGTTGATTTTAGTGTGTATTCTGTCCAGGGTGTTGTGTAGTTGCTCATTTCAATAGTATTTTATTTTAGAGAATCTTTGTATAAACTTTTAAACTGTTGTGTTTCTTTATTTGTTGTTGTGTTTAGTTTTGTGAGTCGGTTGTAAGTGAGTCTCCAGTTGTAAAAAAAAGTTGTTGTTTACTAAAAACTTAGTTGTGTACTTCTTATGAATTGTTGTAGTTTTAAAATAACAATTGTATCTTCTGGTGATGTTTAGTGAGTCATTTGTGTTGTTTTTATTTGTTGTGTCAGTTGGTTGTGAGTCTTCAGTTAAAGAAAAGTTGTTATTAAAAACCTCTGATGAATTGTTTTAGTTTAAAGAAAACAATTGTATCTTCTGATGATGTTTAGTGAGTCATTTTTGTTGTTTTTATTTGTTGTTGTGTAGTTGTGTCAGTTCGTTGTGAGTCTTCAGTTAAAAAAAAGTTGTTATTAAAAACCTCTGATGAATTGTTTTAGTTTAAAGAAAACAACTGTATCTTCTGATGGTGTTTTCTGAGTCATTTTTGTTGTTTTTATTTGTTGTGTAGTTTTGTCAGTTGGTTGTGAGTCTTTAGTTAAAAAAAAGTTGTTATTAAAAACCTCTGATGAATTGTTGTAGTTTTAAGAAAACAATTGTATCTTCTGATGATGTTTAGTGAGTCATTTGTGTTGTTTTTATTTGTTTTGTAGTTTTGTCAGTTGGTTGTGAGTCTTTAGTTAAAAAAAAGTTGTTATTAAAAACCTCTGATGAATTGTTTTAGTTTAAAGAAAACAATTGTATCTTCTGATGGTGTTTAGTGAGTCATTTTTGTTGTTTTTATTTGTTGTTGTGTAGTTGTGTCAGTTGGTTGTGAGTCTTCAGTTAAAAAAAAGTTGTTATTAAAAACCTCTGATGAATTGTTTTAGTTTAAAGAAAACAATTGTATCTTCTGATGGTGTTTAGTGAGTCATTTGTGTTGTTTTTATTTGTTGTTGTGTAGTTGTGTCAGTTGGTTGTGAGTCTTCAGTTAAAGAAAAGTTGTTATTAAAAACCTCTTATGAATTGTTGTAGTTTAAAGAAAACAATTGTATCTTCTGATGATGTTTAGTGAGTCATTTGTGTTGTTTTTATTTCTTGTTGTGTAGTTTTGACAGTTGGTTGTGAGTCTTCAGTTAAAGAAAAGTTGTTATTAAAAACCTCTGATGAATTGTTTTATTTTAAAGAAAACAATTGTATCTTCTGATGGTGTTTAGTGAGTCATTTTTGTTGTTTTTATTTCTTGTTGTGTAGTTTTGACAGTTGGTTGTGAGTCTTTAGTTAAAAAAAGTTGTTATTAAAAACCTCTTATGAATTGTTTTAGTTTAAAGAAAACAATTGTATCTTCTGATGATGTTTAGTGAGTCATTTTTGTTGTTTTTATTTGTTGTTGTGTAGTTTTGTCAGTTGGTTGTGAGTCTTCAGTTAAATAAAAGTTGTTATTAAAAACTTCTGATGAATTGTTGTACTTTTAAGAAAACAATTGTATCTTCTGGTGATGTTTAGTGAGTCATTTGTGTTGTTTTTATTTGTTGTTGTGTAGTTGTGTCAGTTGGTTGTGAGTCTTCAGTTAAAGAAAAGTTGTTATTAAAAACCTCTTATGAATTGTTGTAGTTTAAAGAAAACAATTGTATCTTCTGATGATGTTTAGTGAGTCATTTGTGTTGTTTTTATTTGTTGTTGTGTAGTTGTGTCAGTTGGTTGTGAGTCTTCAGTTAAAGAAAAGTTGTTATTAAAAACCTCTTATGAATTGTTGTAGTTTTAAGAAAACAATTGTATCTTCTGATGATGTTTTCTGAGTCATTTTTGTTGTTTTTATTTGTTGTTGTGTAGTTTTGTCAGTTGGTTGTGAGTCTTCAGTTAAAGAAAAGTTGTTATTAAAAAACTCTTATGAATTGTTTTAGTTTAAAGAAAACAATTGTATCTTCTGATGATGTTTAGTGAGTCATTTTTGTTGTTTTTATTTGTTGTTGTGTAGTTGTGTCAGTTGGTTGTGAGTCTTTAGTTAAAAAAAAGTTGTTATTAAAAACCTCTTATGAATTGTTTTAGTTTAAAGAAAACAATTGTATCTTCTGATGATGTTTAGTGAGTCATTTGTGTTGTTTTTATTTGTTGTTGTGTAGTTTTGTCAGTTGGTTGTGAGTCTTTAGTTAAAAAAAAGTTGTTATTAAAAACCTCTGATGAATTGTTTTAGTTTAAAGAAAACAATTGTATCTTCTGATGATGTTTAGTGAGTCATTTTTGTTGTTTTTATTTGTTGTTGTGTAGTTGTGTCAGTTGGTTGTGAGTCTTCAGTTAAAAAAAAAGTTGTTATTAAAAACCTCTGATGAATTGTTTTAGTTTAAAGAAAACAATTGTATCTTCTGGTGATGTTTAGTGAGTCATTTTTGTTGTTTTTATTTCTTGTTGTGTAGTTTTGTCAGTTGGTTGTGAGTCTTTAGTTAAAAAAAAGTTGTTATTAAAAACTTCTGATGAATTGTTGTAGTTTAAAGAAAACAATTGTATCTTCTGATGATGTTTAGTGAGTCATTTTTGTTGTTTTTATTTCTTGTTGTGTAGTTGTGTCAGTTGGTTGTGAGTCTTTAGTTAAAGAAAAGTTGTTATTAAAAAACTCTTATGAATTGTTTTAGTTTAAAGAAAACAATTGTATCTTCTGATGATGTTTAGTGAGTCATTTGTGTTGTTTTTATTTGTTGTGTTCTTCGTGCATCTCAACTGTTGTTGATTGTGTAGATAGTTTTGTGTTGCCTGGTGTGTGTTTTTCTCCTGAACCAAGTGTATCATCTCGTCACTGAAGGTGTGAGTCTTGATCCCATCAACTCTGAACCTCGTTACCCTGGACGAGGGTGTTTTTCGGGGGGTTCTGTTTTCCCTCTTCGTGATCCTGGAGAAGGGTGTGGGCTCGAGCGTCACTCCAGCCTGAGATTGTGGACTTCCCCAAACCGACCCTGAGACCTGAGAGGCGCGTCCGCGAGCAGAAGGCATCCGTCTGTGCGTGAAGATCCTTCTGCGTATTTATTTGCACTTTGACTGGACCGTGAAGCAGGAGCAGCAGCCATGACGCGGTTCTGCGCACTTTTCACGCTCCTGCTCAACTTTCTTCTCGCGGATTCTTCTCCTTCTTCCTACGACTTGTTCCACGGATCTGCCTACGCGCACGGAGCCCACAGGCACAGAAACAGGTCTCCAGAACTTTTACCAACTTTTTAAAAAAACGTTTAAACAAACTGTCTCTGGTGCGTCTGCGTCACTTTATGGATCAGCTCGAAAACTTGAAAATGTCTTTTAAAAAACAAATGTTTTGACAAGTTTGAAAGAGATTTTTGACATTTTTGTGACACTTCTTATGTGATGTTGACTTGTGTGTGTGTGTGTGTGTGTGTGTGGACAGAAACTGGTGCGCGTATGTCGTGCACAAGAACGTGAGTTGCGCAGTGCAGGGCGGCATCGAGAGTTTTCAGGAGCCAGTGGAGGCCCCCTGCCCCCCCTTCCAGTCCAGCTGCCAGCAGCAAGTCACGTGAGTTCACATCAAAAATACACTTAAACAAAGTCATTCAACATCATAAAAAGAATCGTTTGTTCTACTAAAATGATATTAAGTTGTGTTTTTAGAGGTAAAATAGCTCCTTGGCAGATGTATTCCATGTCTTAGTGATGTTGTATCATCAGTGTGTGTTTGTACAAAAGTCTCTTTTCATTGAAATATTCACATCAGAAAATGATATTAAGCTCCGCCCACTGAAAACACTTTGTTTTTCTGGAGATTAAATCTTGTTGACCATAACTGCACGTCATCATTCGACTCGTTGTATAAACAAAGTGGGCGTGATCACAGCTGGAGGAGGAGTGAAGCTATTGTTACGTCATAATGGACTCTCGTAACCTCTCGTTCGTCCAGATTTCAGAGCAACTTTATAGAGTTATAAGTTCAAAACATGGTCAAAATGAGGAACTAACTGCAGGACAACTTCACACCATTTAAGTTTTAATAGACATGACAGTTATGGTCCGAGTCACAACTGAATTCAACTCATTGACTCACTGTGAAGTTGTTGTGACTCACTGATCTCGACAGGAAGTTGAAGAGACTAATTAAAGTCACACAAATAAACAAAAACAAGCTTATTTACACTGAAGAAATAAGAACATGACATTATGATGAATTATAACTGAGGTAAAATGATTGTTTATACCAAAAAACCTTGGCAGAGAATCACAAATATATTCTTGTACTGACTGGAAAGACGCATGTTAGCATCTATGCTAACGTTGAGGCCACAGAAGAAAGATTTATTTGAATAAACATGATTTATATGAGATCCATGTGCGACACTAATCCAGTCAAAGATGTCGTGTCAGTTACTTCGGTTACAAATCAAAATTCATCCTGAAATGCTACAAGCTAACACTATGACAGAAGCTAAAAGATAAACGACAGCGTCTGCGTCGATTCGTCCGAGACCCTAAAAGAAAGAAGACAATCGTTCACTGGAGTTTTGTGGCTGAAAATCGAAGACCTCGCGGCGCCTCATTACCCCAAGAATGATAAACGTTTCTCAGCGGAGAATTTCTCTTTATGCTGAAAGCGTGACGAAACGTTACATTTGGGGAACGCAACTTCTCACAGTCCAGATGTTCTGCATGACGGCTCTCGTCTTCTGGGAGGTGATGTCATCGCTGCGTGTTTGGAGCGCGTCCATCTTGGCTGAAATGCGGATAATGTCATATTTCGTTGAACGATGAACAAACATAGCAACACTTGAGGAGCTCGGATCATCGGATGAAGTCAGTGTTTAGTTTGTTGTTGTCTTTACAAAACCTAGAAACTATTTAAGAAAACACTGAAGCACAGCATGCTAAAGGGTTGAGAGGTAAATAACGAGAACCAGGTCTAGAACTTCTTGTGTCTGAAATGTCTGTTGAAGTTACGGGGTCCTCCGGGTGCTAGCTAACCTGTTCGGTTAGCAACAAAGTATTAATCTATTTTTCGTTACAGATACACGACACGATTCCGGCCGACGTACAAAATCGCGTTCAAGAAAGTAACAGAGCTGGAGTGGAGATGCTGCCCAGGCTATGGAGGTCCAGACTGCAAAGATTTAAAGCCAGTCCCCGACAGACCGGTGGTCCAGGGGTCGCAGCCGTACATCCCGGGATATACACCCCGACACACCCAGAGTGAGAATCCAGTCTCCAGAACGTAATCAGCAAAGTTTTTATCGGTAACGTTGTGATTGTCCGCTCACAGGGCCGGAGCGGCGGGAGACGGGCCACCATGAGACGAGGCACGAGGGAACCGATAAGGTTCGGCTCCTGGAGGGGGAAGTCCGACGTTTATCTCAGACAGTACTGGACCTCCAGTCAGCATTAACGGGAATAACATCCGCCCTCCGGACAGACCTCCAGGAAGACACGAGGAAAATGTTAGTCACTCTTTTCAACAACATGCAACCCCCCGACAACACCGTGGCTGTGGGTACCGGGGACACTCCTGCGGTCCTGGACGGTCACCAGGCGGCCAGAGGGCAAGTGGGCGACAAGACAGTGGAGAAAATAGTCACACGCTTGGATGAGATTAACAACGTGCTCAAAGACAAGGAAGACGCTCTGGAGGACCTGCGAGGAACGATGACCAGTCATGAGGGACAGATCCGTGTCCTGATGGAGGCGTCGCAGTCTCAGAACCCGGCCATTGTGGACATCGAGGTGGTCAACAGTTACATCGACGGAAAGTTTGAGAAGCTGAAGAAGGAGATGGACCAGAATGTAAACGAGCAGATGGCGAAGATACAAGGATCTTGTACCGACAAACTCCAGAGCCTGCAGAAGAAGTGCGAGGACAGTCGGGACCAGGGTCTTGTTAGCCTCACCAAAATGGTGGACAACAAGGAGGCTGACCTCAGACAGGAGATCCAGGCGCTTCGTCTGGACATGACCGCCTCGGACGGGCCCATCAGAACTCACCGGCAGACCGACCCGATAAAGACGGAGGAGGGCAGCGATCATACCGACCTGTGGCGTGAAATCGATCGCATCGCAGAAGCCCACCGGATCCTAAACATGCGCATCGACAACGAGTTGGCACATCTGTCCTCCTCCGAAATGGACAAAGACTTTTCGCTGCTGATCGAAGAGCTGGACGCAAGGATGAACGTCACGGAGCAGAACGCCGAGACGCACTGCTTCTACGTGGAGGAGAAACTGAGCCGCGGCATCCACGACGAAGTCGCTAAACTACAGTTGCTTCTGGGAGAACGTCTGGACACGGTGGAGGATCAGTTCACCAACATGCTGTTAGAAATGAGCAACAACTCTTTCCCAGGAACCCTGGGGGGCACCGTCGACGCCATGCAAGCAGACGTCAAAAACAACAAGTTCCTCCTACAACGTTTGGACAGTAAAGTCAACGCTGTCAGCGAGCTGTGCACCGCTGGATGTCTGACCTCTGAGGGAAGCTCTGCTCCGCAACTGAAGGGTCTAGAGAACATCTGGAGGGATTTGAGTCAGCACAGGGACGACCTGGAGGACCTCCACAAAGATGTCAACACCAACTCAGACAAGCTGAAGAAACTGGAGGCCGTCGACGCCCAGCACTCTGAGAAGATGGACAACCTCCTGGCTGGGATGGCCATCGCTCTTGGAGATGCTACGAAGTTCGACAAACCTTTGGACAAACACGACGACGCCACTGCTCCACAGGTGGAGGAGTTGAAAAAACGACTGGACACACTTAGCGCTCGGATGTCTTCTGGACTGGGTCAGTGCAAACTCGACACCCGGGGCGTCTCTGACGGCGTCTCCTCCCTCGACGGTCGCGTATCCAGACTGGAGAAGGTGTGCAGGGGGTTGGACGACGTCTCCGTCAACGTTCAGAAGCTGAAGGACAACCTGGAGAAGCACGTGGGCGGTCTCCAGGTCTGCGTCGACAAGATGAACGTCACCTGCGGAAACCACAGCGCCGACATCGCCGCCCTGCAGAATTCCGTGCAGCGGCTGCAGGCACAGATGTCTGCGCTCGCTAAACACCCTTCAAAAGACGGAGCTGCCAGAGAGCCAGGTGAGTCGCTGACGGATTCATGAGGTCACAGGATATCTGTGGAAACGTCTCGAAGGGTAAATGACAGGGGGCGTCGTTAGCTGTTAACAGCGTAAATCACTCTCGTGACAGATTAGCGCCGACGCGCTCGCGATGCTTTTAATAGCCGAGCGGCTTCTGAAAACTTTATTCTTCAAGTGCGACGGAAAGTGTGACCTTGTTAAATCTTTTTCAGCAGTGACTTTTAAAAGTATTTAGAGGAAGCTACACTTAAAAAGTGTTTAGCATGTGACATGCAACGTGGCTAATGCTACAATGCTAGTTATTTTAAGTCACGGTTTCAAAAGAGCGGGAAAGCGAAAGCGGAATTTTGGTGAAGATTTCCAATAACAAACTGCCTGAAACTACTTTTAACAAACTGATTCAGATGCTAGCAAGGATGCTATCAGCTATTACATATTCCAAAACCCATTTAAATACTCTATACTATCGAGGATTATTGACTCAAAATAAAATCTGTCAGACGGTCAAAGGTGTCAAAACAGGTAGCTAGCTAGTATGCTAACTAATGTAAACCATAAAGAACGTCATACAGTGACAGCAAATAAAAGAAGATTGACTTTAATGGAACAATAATATAAACATTTAATCAGAATATAAATGAATTTTGAAATCTTTGGCCCTTAAAGCTGCTTTTACAGCAGCATTGCATGATGGGATTTCACTGTCTGCCTAGTTGTTTGTTGTGTTGTCAGCTGTTGCGTGTACAAAAGAATCATAAGAAGTTTGTTTCTAGTACTGTTGGCGTTCAGGCTAATAAGCTAACGAGCTAATTTATAGATACATCTGTGATGTTGTTCGTCGAGCTCCGTGACTCGAGCTGAACTTTCATCGGCATCACGGCGCCGTGAGAGGTTTTCCAGGCGCGTCCAGCTGGGGAGGAGGTCAGAGGGAACTGCGAGGACCAGCTGGCGCTATTAAACATCCGCGTTGATCCGGGAGTCTCCGGGGAACGCTCAGCTGCTAATGTGGACAGGAAGAGGAAGTTTATCTCAAACAGAGAGAGGAAGAGGCCGCGGCGCCCGACACTGAATCGTGACGAATGGACGACGGGTCGCGAACACAAGTCCCTTCGGCAATGGCTTGTTGGCTGACGTTGTTATAGATAAGAGGTCGCGGGGGCAGCGCTCTGATGAAAGACGCCCAGATCTTCCTCACTCTAGAAGGTGCCTTCGACGTAAAGCTGTCCCGGGTTAGCCCCAGGACCTCCACCCTCCACATGCTGCCTCAGTGTTTAGGTAGAAGGTTCGAACTGGTGGTCATAATGTTATTTACAGAGCGTTCCTCGTCGACTTCCTCGCGTCCTTCATCGACATCAACATCTGTGTCAACAGTGTTTCGAAGGATAATCCTGCGCTGGGTTGACACGAGGCTGCAGGAGCAGGATCAGAACCAGGAATGGCTGCAGGGTATTTCCCTGAGTGGGAGGACTGGGATCAGCCTCTCCTGCTCCTCCTGCCCCTCTTGCTCCTCCTGCCATTCTGCTCATTCTGCTACTCCTAGTACTCATGCTCCTCCTGCCTCTCCTTCCCCGCCCTCTCCTCCTCCTCCTCCTGCTCCTTTTATCCTCTTGCTCCTCATGCTCCTCCTGCTCCTCCTTCTCCTCCTTCTCCTTTTTCTCCTCCTGCTCCTCCTTTTTCTCCTCCTGCTCCTCCTTTTCCTCCCTCTCCTCTTCCTCCTCCTGCTCCTCCTGCTCCTTTGCTCCTCATGCTCTTCCTGTTCCTCCTCCTCCTCCAGCTCCTCCTGCTCCTCCTTCTCCTCCTTCTCCTCCCTCTCCTCTTCTTCCTCCTTCTCCTTCTCCTCCTACTCCTCCTACTCCTCCTTCTCCTCCCTCTCCTCCTGCTCTTCCTGCTCCTCCTGCTCCTCCTTCCTCTCCTCTTCCTCCTCCTGCTCCTCCTGCTCCTTTGCTCCTCATGCTCTTCCTGCTCCTCGTCCTCTTCCTCCTCCTCCTCCAGCTCCTCCTGCTCCTCATTCTCCTCCTTCTCCTCCCTCTCCTCTTCTTCCTCCTTCTCCTTCTCCTCCTCCTCCAGCTCCTCCTGCTCCTCCTTCTCCTCCTTCTCCTCCCTCTCCTCTTCTTCCTCCTTCTCCTTCTCCTCCTACTCCTCCTACTCCTCCTTCTCCTCCCTCTCCTCCTGCTCCTCCTGCTCCTCCTGCTCCGTGTCATTTAATCCGTGCAGCAGCAGAGGCAGAACTTCCTGCGACTTACGTGTGTGTTGACGTAAGGACAGGAATGTTGTCTCGATATATTCGACTGCAGGATTCCTGGTGAATATGACTCGTTCACACAGGAGCGTCCAGAGCAGAACCAGGAGGTTCACCACTTCATGTTAGTGACGAGAATCTAGGAGATGAATGAAAGAATGACACTGAGTGACTATGAGTAAATGAGTGAGTGAGTAAAAGAGTGAGTGAGTAAAAAAGTAAGGGTGTTATTGAGTAAATAAGTGAGTTAGTTAATGTATAGGATCGAGTGAGATAGTGAGTAAATGATGGAACTGTTCGTCAGTGATGGAGCTGTTCGTCAGTGATGGAACTGTTCGTCAGTGATGTAGCTGTTCGTCAGTGATGTAGCTGTTCGTCAGTGATGGAACTGTTCGTCAGTGATGTAGCTGTTGGTCAGTGATGGAACTGTTCGTCAGTGATGGAACTGTTCGTCAGGGATGTAGCTGTTTGTCAGTGATGGAGCTGTTTGTCAGTGATGGAACTGTTTGTCAGTGATGGAACTGTTCGTCAGTGATGGAACTGTTTGTCAGTGATGTAGCTGTTTGTCAGTGATGTAGCTGTTTGTCAGTGATGTAGCTGTTTGTCAGTGATGGAACTGTTTGTCAGTGATGGAACTGTTCGTCAGTGATGGAACTGTTCGTCAGTGATGGAACTGTTCGTCAGTGATGGAACTGTTCGTCAGTGATGGAACTGTTTGTCAGTGATGTAGCTGTTTGTCAGTGATGGAACTGTTCGTCAGTGATGGAACTGTTCGTCAGTGATGGAACTGTTCGTCAGTGATGGAACTGTTTGTCAGTGATGTAGCTGTTTGTCAGTGATGGAACTGTTCGTCAGTGATGGAACTGTTTGTCAGTGATGGAACTGTTCGTCAGTGATGGAACTGTTCGTCAGTGATGGAACTGTTTGTCAGTGATGGAGCTGTTTGTCAGTGATGTAGCTGTTTGTCAGTGATGTAGCTGTTTGTCAGTGATGGAACTGTTTGTCAGTGATGGAACTGTTCGTCAGTGATGGAACTGTTTGTCAGTGATGGAGCTGTTTGTCAGTGATGTAGCTGTTTGTCAGTGATGTAGCTGTTTGTCAGTGATGGAACTGTTCGTCAGTGATGGAACTGTTCGTCAGTGATGGAACTGTTCGTCAGTGATGGAACTGTTTGTCAGTGATGTAGCTGTTTGTCAGTGATGGAACTGTTCGTCAGTGATGGAACTGTTCGTCAGTGATGGAACTGTTCGTCAGTGATGGAACTGTTTGTCAGTGATGTAGCTGTTTGTCAGTGATGGAACTGTTCGTCAGTGATGGAACTGTTTGTCAGTGATGGAACTGTTCGTCAGTGATGGAACTGTTCGTCAGTGATGTAGCTGTTTGTCAGTGATGGAGCTGTTTGTCAGTGATGTAGCTGTTTGTCAGTGATGTAGCTGTTTGTCAGTGATGGAACTGTTTGTCAGTGATGGAACTGTTCGTCAGTGATGGAACTGTTTGTCAGTGATGTAGCTGTTTGTCAGTGATGTAGCTGTTTGTCAGTGATGTAGCTGTTTGTCAGTGATGGAACTGTTCGTCAGTGATGGAACTGTTCGTCAGTGATGGAACTGTTCGTCAGTGATGGAACTGTTCGTCAGTGATGGAACTGTTCGTCAGTGATGGAACTGTTCGTCAGTGATGGAACTGTTTGTCAGTGATGTAGCTGTTTGTCAGTGATGGAACTGTTCGTCAGTGATGGAACTGTTCGTCAGTGATGGAACTGTTCGTCAGTGATGGAACTGTTTGTCAGTGATGTAGCTGTTTGTCAGTGATGGAACTGTTCGTCAGTGATGGAACTGTTTGTCAGTGATGTAGCTGTTCGTCAGGGATGTAGCTGTTGGTCAGTGATGTAGCTGTTTGTCAGTGATGTAGCTGTTCCTCAGTGATGTAGCTGTTCCTCAGTGATGGAACTGTTTGTCAGTGATGTAGCTGTTCGTCAGTGATGTAGCTGTTTGTCAGTGATGTAGCTGTTCCTCAGTGATGTAGCTGTTCCTCAGTGATGGAACTGTTTGTCAGTGATGTAGCTGTTCGTCAGGGATGTAGCTGTTGGTCAGTGATGTAGCTGTTCGTCAGGGATGTAGCTGTTGGTCAGTGATGTAGCTGTTTGTCAGTGATGTAGCTGTTTGTCAGTGATGTAGCTGTTCCTCAGTGATGTAGCTGTTCCTCAGTGATGGAACTGTTTGTCAGTGATGTAGCTGTTCGTCAGGGATGTAGCTGTTGGTCAGTGATGTAGCTGTTGGTCAGGGATGTAGCTGTTGGTCAGGGATGTAGCTGTTGGTCAGTGATGGAGCTGTTGGTCAGTGATGTAGCTGTTGGTCAGTGATGGAACTATTGGTCAGTGATGTAGCTGTTCGTCAGGGATGGAGCTGTTGGTCAGTGATGTAGCTGTTGGTCAGTGATGTAGCTGTTCGTCAGGGATGTAGCTGTTCGTCAGTGATGGAGCTGTTGGTCAGTGATGTAGCTGTTGGTCAGTGATGTAGCTGTTGGTCAGTGATGGAGCTGTTGGTCAGTGATGTAGCTGTTGGTCAGTGATGTAGCTATTGGTCAGTGATGTAGCTGTTCGTCAGGGATGGAGCTGTTGGTCAGTGATGTAGCTGTTGGTCAGTGATGTAGCTGTTGGTCAGTGATGGAACTGTTGGTCAGTGATGTAGCTGTTCGTCAGGGATGGAGCTGTTGGTCAGTGATGTAGCTGTTGGTCAGTGATGGAACTGTTGGTCAGTGATGTAGCTGTTCGTCAGGGATGGAGCTGTTGGTCAGTGATGTAGCTGTTGGTCAGTGATGGAACTGTTGGTCAGTGATGTAGCTGTTGGTCAGTGATGGAACTGTTGGTCAGTGATGTAGCTGTTCGTCAGGGATGGAGCTGTTGGTCAGTGATGTAGCTGTTGGTCAGTGATGTAGCTGTTGGTCAGTGATGGAACTGTTCGTCAGTGATGTAGCTGTTGGTCAGTGATGTAGCTGTTCGTCAGTGATGTAGCTGTTCCTCAGTGATGGAACTGTTTGTCAGTGATGTAGCTGTTGGTCAGTGATGTAGCTGTTGGTCAGTGATGGAACTGTTCGTCAGTGATGTAGCTGTTGGTCAGTGATGTAGCTGTTGGTCAGTGATGTAGCTGTTCGTCAGGGATGTAGCTGTTTGTCAGTGATGTAGCTGTTTGTCAGTGATGGAACTGTTCGTCAGTGATGGAACTGTTTGTCAGTGATGTAGCTGTTTGTCAGTGATGGAACTGTTTGTCAGTGATGTAGCTGTTTGTCAGTGATGGAACTGTTTGTCAGTGATGTAGCTGTTTGTCAGTGATGTAGCTGTTCCTCAGTGATGTAGCTGTTCCTCAGTGATGGAACTGTTTGTCAGTGATGTAGCTGTTTGTCAGTGATGGAACTGTTTGTCAGTGATGTAGCTGTTCGTCAGTGATGTAGCTGTTCCTCAGTGATGGAACTGTTTGTCAGTGATGTAGCTGTTGGTCAGTGATGTAGCTGTTTGTCAGGGATGTAGCTGTTGGTCAGTGATGGAGCTGTTGGTCAGTGATGTAGCTGTTCGTCAGGGATGTAGCTGTTCGTCAGTGATGGAGCTGTTGGTCAGTGATGTAGCTGTTCGTCAGGGATGTAGCTGTTCGTCAGTGATGTAGCTGTTGGTCAGTGATGTAGCTGTTCGTCAGGGATGTAGCTGTTCGTCAGTGATGTAGCTGTTGGTCAGTGATGTAGCTGTTCGTCAGGGATGTAGCTGTTCGTCAGTGATGGAGCTGTTGGTCAGTGATGGAGCTGTTTGTCAGTGATGTAGCTGTTTGTCAGTGATGGAGCTGTTGGTCAGTGATGTAGCTGTTGGTCAGTGATGGAACTGTTGGTCAGTGATGTAGCTGTTCGTCAGGGATGGAGCTGTTGGTCAGTGATGTAGCTGTTGGTCAGTGATGTAGCTGTTCGTCAGTGATGTAGCTGTTCGTCAGTGATGGAACTGTTCGTCAGTGATGGAACTGTTCGTCAGTGATGTAGCTGTTCCGTCAGTGATGGAACTGTTCGTCAGTGATGGAACTGTTCGTCAGTGATGTAGCTGTTCGTCAGTGATGGAACTGTTCGTCAGTGATGGAACTGTTCGTCAGTGATGTAGCTGTTCCGTCAGTGATGGAACTGTTCGTCAGTGATGGAACTGTTCGTCAGTGATGTAGCTGTTCCGTCAGTGATGGAACTGTTCGTCAGTGATGGAACTGTTCGTCAGTGATGTAGCTGTTCGTCAGTGATGGAACTGTTCGTCAGTGATGTAGCTGTTCGTCAGTGATGTAGCTGTTCCGTCAGTGATGGAACTGTTCGTCAGTGATGGAACTGTTCGTCAGTGATGGAACTGTTCGTCAGTGATGTAGCTGTTCGTCAGTGATGGAACTGTTCGTCAGTGATGGAACTGTTCGTCAGTGATGTAGCTGTTCGTCAGTGATGGAACTGTTCGTCAGTGATGGAACTGTTCGTCAGTGATGGAACTGTTCGTCAGTGATGGAACTGTTCGTCAGTGATGGAACTGTTCGTCAGTGATGTAGCTGTTCGTCAGTGATGGAACTGTTGGTCAGTGATGGAACTGTTCAACATTGATGGCACATACACAGACACACACTCTCAAACACACACATACATGCACTCACACACACACACAAACTAACAAACACTCACATGCTCACACACTCTCTCACATGTACTCACGCACTCACAAACTCTCACATGCACACACACACTCGCGCACACATTCGCATACACACTCACACACACACTCGCACACACACACACAAAAACCCTCGCACACAAACACACACACTCACACACAAACACTCGCACACACACACAAACTCTCTCTCACACACACACAAACCCTCGCACACACACAAACACACCAACACACACTCTCACATGAAACTCCAGAGATTCCCGTAGCGTGACCTCAGCCTGACGAGAAGCGTCTGCTGCTCATTAAGTCTTGACTCACTGCTGGAGTCTTGACGGAGAATCTGATCCACACCCACAACCAGATGGGTCGACTGTGATGTCATGACTGGGCCTCATGGACAACAATGGCACCAGCAGACCTGAGGCAGAGAAGGTTCTCAAGACGTTTGTACGACTTGTTTCAAAGTAACACGTGATCCAATGTCAGAAAAACATATTCTGAGCCAGAAATGATAGAAATAAGTATCTGCAAAACAACGTAAATATAAAGTTTAAAAATAATAGATAACGTTGCTCAAAGTTATTTCACCGTTTCAAAATAGAAACCATTATAATAATAAATATTTGAGCTTTTAAGGTTTAAAAAAGTGAGTCACAGAGATGCTAAATGCTAACATTAGCCTCCAACCACTACATGCTAATCACATTCTTGAAAACATTTGTCTTGTCTAGCATCTTGGCTAGCATGTTAGCTAGCATGTTGGCTAGAATGTTAGCTTGCATGTTAGTCAGCATGTTTGCTAGCATATTAGTAAGCATGTTAACTAGCATTTAAGCCAGCATGTAAGCTAGCATGTTAGCCAGCATGTTAGCCAGCATGTTAGCCAGCATGTTAGCCAGCATGTTAGCTAGCATGTTAGCAATCATGATAGCTAGCATGTTAGCTAGCATGTAAGCTAGCATGTTAGCCATCATGTTAGCCAGCATGTTAGCCAACATGTTAGCCAGCATGTTAGCCAGCATGTTAGCCAGCATGTTAGCCAACATGTTAGCCAACATGTTAGCCAGCATGTTAGCCAGCATGTTAGCCAGCATGTTAGCTAACATGTTAGCCAGCATGTTAGCCAGCATGTTAGCCAGCATGTTAGCCAGCATGTTAGCCAACATGTTAGCCAGCATGTTAGCCAGCATGTTAGCCAGCATGTTAGCTAACATGTTAGCCAGCATGTTAGCCAGCATGTTAGCCAGCATGTTAGCCAGCATGTTAGCCAGCATGTTAGCCAGCATGTTAGCCAACATGTTAGCCAGCATGTTAGCCAGCATGTTAGCCAGCATGTTAGCTAGCATGTAAGCTAGCATGTTAGCCAGCATGTTAGCTAGCATGTTAGCCAGCATGTTAGTGCACACAAACATAGGAGCTTGAAGACGTCGTATATCTGATCTCCAGCTGTGAGATTTTCAAAGCTTGAGTTAAATTTACACAAATCCTGGTTTGTTAAAGCTAGTTAGCATGTGCTATTTTAAAGCTAGCATGTGAAGCTTGAACGGGAGTGAATCGTAACGAACACACTTCAGACACACAGAAAAAAAGAAAATCTTTGAGTAAATAAACACAGAAAAGAAATAAAAAGCATCAGCGAAGAAGATGTGATTCCTGAGACGACAAGACTACACAAAAAGTTTGACAACTACACATAAAAACACGCCCACAAAGACACAATTGAACATCTTGTTGCACTGAAACGACATCTTCATGCAGCGGCAGATGAGTTTGTTTCTCACATGAACCTGATGAACCCAGAGTTGCAACTCAGAGTGTGTGTGTCTTTAAAGTATGTGTGTGTGTCTTTAAAGTGTGTGTGTGTGTGTGTGCGACAGAACCACAAAACCAGAGGAGATGATCAGTGTGTTGTCGCGTCCAAGTACACTAACGTTGCTTCTAGTTTTTCTTTGTGTGTCAAGAGTGTGCGACTGCAGATGAGAGTAGAGTTGTGTGTGTGTGTGTGTGTGTGTGTTTCTTATCTTGCTAATGGTGTCAGAGACTGAGAGAAGTACACAAACACTAGACACACTAGTGTGTGTTTTTGTCTTCGAGAAGGAACGCAGAGAAGAGTCTGGCAGAGAAACTCACTTGGACAGATTGTTGCTGTAAGGTGATCGTGTGTGTGTGTGTGTGTGTGTGTGTGTGTGTGTGTGTGTGTGTGTGTGTGTGTGTGTCTGTGTGTGTCTGCGTGTGTGTGTGTCTGTGTGTGTGTGTGTGTGTGCGTGTGAGAGTCCAAGTGTATGTTTAACGTCTCCCAGAACGGGGGAGGAGACGACTGTGACCTGGTCTTGAACCAGGGGTCTTCAAAGTTATGACAGTGATCTGTCACGGTTCCCCCTCCAGAGCGAACCCTGAACTTCTCTCTGTCTTCCAGTAAGAGTCTGGCAGCTGTGAACCCCCCACGGTCCCAGGAACCCCTGCTGGTCGACACAAGAGTCAAAATCAAATCCTCCTTCTTGTTGCAGCGTTTTCACTACTGGACAATACTACACATATATACTTGTTACTACACTATCACAACACCAGAGTCAAGTACTAGACAATACTACACATATATACTTGTTAGTACACTATCACAACACCAGAGTCAAGTACTGGACAATACTACACATATACTTGTTAGTACACTATCACAACCCCAGAGTCAAGTACTGGACAATACTACACATATATACTTGTTAGTACACTATCACAACACCAGAGTCAAGTACTGGACAATACTACACATATATCCTTGTTACTACACTATCACAACACCAGAGTTAAGTACTGGACAATACTACACATATGTACTTGTTACTACACTATCACAACACCAGAGTCAAGTACTGGACAATACTACACATATGTACTTGTTACTACACTATCACAACACCAGAGTTAAGTACTGGACAATACTACACATATGTACTTGTTACTACACTATCACAACACCAGAGTCAAGTACTGGACAATACTACACATATATACTTGTTACTACACTATCACAACACCAGAGTCAAGTACTGGACAATACTACACATATATCCTTGTTACTACACTATCACAACACCAGAGTTAAGTACTGGACAATACTACACATATGTACTTGTTACTACACTATCACAACACCAGAGTCAAGTACTGGACAATACTACACATATATACTTGTTACTACACTATCACAACACCAGAGTCAAGTACTGGACAATACTACACATATATCCCTGTTACTACACTATCACAACACCAGAGTCAAGTACTGGACAATACTACACATATGTACTTGTTACTACACTATCACAACACCAGAGTCAAGTACTGGACAATACTACACATATATACTTGTTACTACACTATCACAACACCAGAGTCAAGTACTGGACAATACTACACATATATACTTGTTGCTACACTATCACAACACCAGAGTCAAGTACTAGACAATACTACACATATATCCTTGTTACTACACTATCACAACACCAGAGTTAAGTACTGGACAATACTACACATATGTACTTGTTACTACACTATCACAACACCAGAGTCAAGTACTGGACAATACTACACATATGTACTTGTTACTACACTATCACAACACCAGAGTTAAGTACTGGACAATACTACACATATGTACTTGTTACTACACTATCACAACACCAGAGTCAAGTACTGGACAATACTACACATATATACTTGTTACTACACTATCACAACACCAGAGTCAAGTACTGGACAATACTACACATATATCCTTGTTACTACACTATCACAACACCAGAGTTAAGTACTGGACAATACTACACATATGTACTTGTTACTACACTATCACAACACCAGAGTCAAGTACTGGACAATACTACACATATATACTTGTTACTACACTATCACAACACCAGAGTCAAGTACTGGACAATACTACACATATATCCCTGTTACTACACTATCACAACACCAGAGTCAAGTACTGGACAATACTACACATATGTACTTGTTACTACACTATCACAACACCAGAGTCAAGTACTGGACAATACTACACATATATACTTGTTACTACACTATCACAACACCAGAGTCAAGTACTGGACAATACTACACATATATACTTGTTGCTACACTATCACAACACCAGAGTCAAGTACTAGACAATACTACACATATATACTTGTTACTACACTATCACAACACCAGAGTCAAGTACTGGACAATACTACACATATATACTTGTTACTACACTATCACAACACCAGAGTCAAGTACTGGACAATACTGCACATATATACTTGTTACTACACTATCACAACACCAGAGTCAAGTACTTGACAATACTACACATATATACTTGTTACTACACTATCACAACACCAGAGTCAAGTACTGGACAATACTACACATATATACTTGTTACTACACTATCACAACACCAGAGTCAAGTACTGGACAATACTACACATATATACTTGTTACTACACTATCACAACACCAGAGTCAAGTACTCCACAATACTACACATATATACTTGTTACTACACTATCACAACACCAGAGTCAAGTACTCGACAATACTAGACATATATACTTGTTACTACACTATTACAACAGCAGAGTCAAGTACTCGACAATACTACACATTTATACTAGTTACTACACTATAACAACACCAGAGTCAAGTACTGGACAATACTACACATATATACTTGTTACTACACTATCACAACACCAGAGTCAAGTACTGGACAATACTACACATATATACGTGTTACTACACTATCACAACACCAGATTCAAGTACTGGACAATACTACACATATATACTTGTTACTACACTATCACAACACCAGAGTCAAGTACTGGACAATACTACACATATATACTTGTTACTACACTATCACAACACCAGAGTCAAGTACTGGACAATACTACACATATATACTTGTTACTACACTATCACAACACCAGAGTCAAGTACTGGACAATGCTACACATATATACTTGTTACTACACTATCACAACACCAGAGTCAAGTACTGGACAATACTACACATATATACTTGTTACTACACTATCACAACACCAGAGTCAAGTACTGGACAATACTACACATATATACTTGTGACTACACTATCACAACACCAGAGTAAAGTACTCGACAATACTAATAACTAATCATTGTTACTACAGTATCACTATATATGGTATCGTTGACCCTGTTTCATGATACGTATAAACAAACTCTTGAAAAAACACATAACTGGTTCTAATAATCCATCCTACTCCTGACGCCATGTGCACAATTTATCTTTGTAGATTCAACCTTCAAGGTTAAGATTGTGTTTCCTTTTTTTTTTCAAATCCAATATGTGACTAAAACTAGTGTCAATATGATAATAATCATCCATCCTACTCCTGACGCCATGTGTAACAGAGAAAAGAGGCTCATATACAGGGACGTGTCACTCTGGGTTGTTCTGGTCCGGGACTAAGTCCAGATCCTGGATCAGAGAAAGCAGGTCTTACATAAACACGGTCCATGCGCCTCGACTACATGACTGTGGTTCCAAACCCTCAATCCTCGGTGGAATGTGGGCCGCTGTGGTCGCAGCAGGATTTAATGCTTTGAGGAAAGAAATAGTCGGAATAGATATAATATTTCCTTCTGGAGGGTGTGGTCGCTCAAGCTTCCTCCCTGTGTGTGTTTGAGGTCACGGTCTCTGGACGCTCGTGCCACGACCTCGAGGCAAGAGGTGTTGCAACAACACTGCGACGGGAATATCTCCGCCGGGGAACGCCGGCCCTTGGCGGAGCCGACCGCACCACAATTGAGGGACCTGGTCCGGGTCCAGGTCCGGGACCAGGTCCGGGACCAGGTCCGACGCGGCGGTGACGACGGCTCTGTGGGGAAACGGATCAAGTTCTGCTGGAGGCGTTCCCGTTTCCGAGTCTTTCGAGGCTCCGTCTGTGCGCTTCTTACTTCCAAGAATTCCAGACGAGGTTTCGCTTCATCCCTGAGCCTCGACTCTCTAGACTTCGTGGAAACAAGAGCTTTGATTTTATGGATCGCAGCTCGTTTATTGATCAGATACTGATCAGATGTTGATCAGATATTAATCGGATATTGATCGGATATTGATCAGATGTTGATCAGATGTTGATCAGATGTTGATCAGATATTAATCGGATATTGATCGGATATTGATCAGATGTTGATCAGATGTTGATCAGATGTTGATCAGATATTAATCGGATATTAATCGGATATTGATCGGATATTTATCGGATATTGATCAGATGTTGATCAGATGTTGATCAGATGTTGATCGGATATTGATCGGATATTGATCGGATATTGATCGGATGTTGATCAGATGTTGATCAGATGTTGATCAGATATT
Organism: Callionymus lyra; assembly: GCF_982586985.1. Classification (NCBI taxonomy): domain Eukaryota; kingdom Metazoa; phylum Chordata; class Actinopteri; order Syngnathiformes; family Callionymidae; genus Callionymus; species Callionymus lyra. The sequence goes on from NC_141833.1 coordinate 22,269,466, forward strand.
AATCGGATATTGATCGGATATTGATCAGATGTTGATCAGATGTTGATCAGATATTAATCGGATATTGATCGGATATTGATCAGATGTTGATCAGATATTAATCGGATATTGATCGGATATTGATCAGATGTTGATCAGATATCGATCAGATATCGATCAGATATCGATCAGATATTGATCAGTGGAACTATCAGAGCCGCGAGATCCTGACTTTAACCTTACTTTAAGAGTCGACATAACATCAAGGAGATTGTTAGTCTGAATTGATCCGGGTGGAAAAAAGGAAGATGAACTTAAATAACATTATTTAAATACATTTTTAAATCTATAAATGATGTATTTAATATAACAACAACACAACAAAAATCTGGATTGTCCAAAGTTAGCCGTGAAGCTAAAATAAACGTGTGACGAACGTGTGACGCTCTCAAGGCAGCGGTAGTTGATCCAAGGCTGTAACCAATCACTGCCTTAGACTGATGTTCGACCCGCCCACTTAATTTGCATACGAAATATCTAAATATATAGAAGCAAAATTTATAAATGTATAAATAAACGTGAAAATGTATAAATGACAAAATGTGTATTTATATGAAAAACGGCTCCATTCTTTGACAAAAATGAAAATGAAATTGAAAATGAATTAATGAATATTTTTTAACTTGATATTTTCAATGAAATCAAACTTGTTGTGATATTAAACAACAACAAAAAAAATTGTAAACATAATATTTTAAATAAAAAATATATTCATTTTAAAACGTGATATTTAAATAAAAAGATATCTTTTTTAGAAAGTACTTATTAATAAAACTGGCTATTATAAATAAACATGTACGAACGGTGATATTTTCACTCATTCGATCACACACGAGATCATCGGGCGGCACCTCGGGGCCCGTCGGGGCGAGGATCTGTGGTCAGGTGTTTCCATGACCTGCAGCCACATCTGGAAGTCTTCACCGAGACCAGAGCCAGGTCCAC
>NC_141833.1:22272949-22280449 GCF_982586985.1 Callionymus lyra
AACAGAAGCCTTTAATTTTGAGCAACATGTTTCTGAACCCACTCATCAAAAAGGCCGAATTTTAGACTTAGTTTTTACTCTTGGCCTGGACATTTCTAATGTATCTGTACATGATGTCCATCTGAGTGATCATTCTCTTGTCTTGTTCAACCTGGACTTCATCCCTGAACCTAAGCCTTTGAAAGTTAGGTCTCAGAGGCGTGTCATCTCAGCCGATACTGCAGACAGTTTTTCTGCTATGTTTGACCATCTTTTCTTTTGATGACTGCCCAGACGTGGACAGTTTGATTCACTGTTTCACTGGTCATTGTGTTGAAATACTGGATCAAGTGGCACCTGTTAAATCAAACTTGAAAATTCAGAAAAAATGGTGCCCAAATGAAGATCTCCTGAGTCTGAAGAGACTTTGTCGAAAGACTGAGCGTCTCTGGAAGTCACTAAACTTGAGGTGCATAGACTTCACCTCAGGGATCTGATGACTTCTTACAATGAGATGGTAGAAACTGCTAGATTTGATTACATCAGAAAACTGGTAGCAGCAAATAAGAAAAACCCCAAAGTTTTGTTTGACAAGATTAATTCTCTCGTGTCTCCTGCTTCTCAAATCACGCCTGTCTTCTGTGAAGCTGACAGCAATGCATTGTTGAGATTTTTCATTGACAACATTAAATTGATCAAAGAGAAAATCTCTCCCCCTTTTTTTGGAACCCCTACTGTCTCTGAGCCCCTCTCCTCCTCTTGGTCCTCCTTCACTGCTGTATCTTTGGGTTATATTTCGGCACTAGTGAACAAGATGAAACCATCCTCTTGCTCAGATTACGTCCTTCCTTGTAGGCTTTTTATCAAAGTATTTGATGTAATTGGCCCCTGGGTTACCAATATGGTGAACCTCTTCCTTTCCTCAGGGGTTTTTCCCAATGCATTTAAACATGCCATTGTGGAGCCTCTGCTCAAAAAACTGGCTTAGACCCAACTGACCACAGTAATTTCAGGCCTATTTCTAAGCTCCCTTTCTTGTCCAAGATCTTGGAGAAGGTGGTGTCTGAGCAGCTGTTCCTGGATCAGAGCGACATATATGAGAAGTTTCAGTCTGGCTTCCGTAAACATCACTCTGTGGAGACAGCTTTACAGGGGCGTCATAGCTCAGATGGTAGAGTGGTTGCCTGCAGTCCAAGAGGTTGCTGGTTCAATACCAGCTCCAGACAAGCTTGTGTCACTGTGTCCCTGAGCAAGACACTTTAGGCCTGAAATTACTGAGGTCAGTTGCTCCTGATGGCAGATTCGGCACCATATGTCAGCCTACTCCCATCAGTATGGGGGGAATGCATGACTGTCAAAGCGCATTGTGACCCTAGAAAGGTCTAGAAAGGCGCTATACAAATAGACATTATATTATTATTATTATTGAAAGTCATCATGATGTCGGCTGACTCGGGTAATTTCACTGTTCTGGTTCTCTTGGATCTGTCCTCAGCCTTTGACACAGTTGATCACCAGATCCTGCTGAGAAGACTAAGGGATGAAGACTGTCTGGGTCTGTGTTAGAATGGTTCTCATCTTACCTTTCTGGGCGCAGTTTTAGTGTATCTGCCAATCAAATGAGGTCTGAATCGGCACATCTGCAGTCTAATGTTGCTTTTTCATTATTTACCCATAATGCACTGCAACAATACAGACTGGACAATTGTACTTTGAGACAAAAATGACTTATAACTTCATAGGATACTTCAAATCTCCCATCATGCACTGCCAAAGATAAAACCACTATTTTCAAAAGTTTTCTGTGATCAAGTTTTACTGCATCAGTCTTTTTATCACAGTTCTTCTTCTATGAAGTATATAGTGTTTGTTCATTTTAATGTAGCAATTTAACTTACAGCCGCTAGATGGCAGCAGTCGTTACGGCCTCCGCAGCTAACCGAAATAATTAAATCCCGGCATTGACTGAGCACGAGAGGATACAGTGAGTCCAGCAGCTTTTAAAGCTGATGTTTGGACATATTTTGGTTTGAAAACAAGTGAAAGCAGTTACGACTGAGGACGAGAGGATACAGTGAGTCCAGCAGCTTTTAAAGCTGATGTTTGGACATATTTTGGTTTGAAAACAAATGAAAGCAGTTATGACTGAGGACGAGAGGATACAGTGAGTCAAGCAGCTTTTAAAGCTGATGTTTGGACATATTTTGGTTTTTAAAACTAATGAAAGCAGTTACGACTGAGGACGAGAGGATACAGTGACTCCAGCAGCTTTTAAAGCTGATGTTTGGACATATTTTGGTTTTTAAAACAAATGAAAGCAGTTATGACTGAGGACGAGAGGATACAGTGAGTCAAGCAGCTTTTAAAGCTGATGTTTGGACATATTTTGGTTTTTAAAACTAATGAAAGCAGTTATGACTGAGGACGAGAGGATACAGTGACTCCAGCAGCTTTTAAAGCTGATGTTTGGACATATTTTGGTTTGAAAACAAATGAAAGCAGTTACGACTGAGGACGAGAGGATACAGTGAGTCCAGCAGCTTTTAAAGATGATGTTTGGACATATTTTGGTTTGAACAAGCGAAAGCAGTTACGACTGAGGACGAGAGGATACAGTGAGTCCAGCAGCTTTTAAAGCTGGTGTTTGGACATATTTTGGTTTGAAAACAAATGAAAGCAGTTACGACTGAGGACGAGAGGATACAGTGAGTCCAGCAGCTTTTAAAGCTGATGTTTGGGCATATTTTGGTTTGAAAACAAGCGAAAGCAGCTACGACTGAGGACGAGAGGATACAGTGAGTCCAGCAGCTTTTAAAGCTGGTGTTTGGACATATTTTGGTTTGAAAACAAGCGAAAGCAGCTACGACTGAGGACGAGAGGATACAGTGAGTCCAGCAGCTTTTAAAGTTGATGTTTGGACATATTTTGGTTTGAAAACAAATGAAAGCAGCTACGACTGAGTACGAGAGGATACAGTGACTTCATAACGTTCTTGTTTCAAAAGTAAATCAGGGAAATATTGAATTTTACATTTTAACAAGCCTTGTGTTGTCCCAGGGTCAAGGTGACCCAGAGACAACACAATGGTTAATGAAATGTTTTTAAATACATTTTTTTTAAAGTTACACATAGAGTTCAATGTTACAATTCTAATCATTCAAAAATATTTGTTTTACTTTTAATATTTTTTAATTCGTAGTCTTTTAAACTCAATATATATTGGTATGATAGTTAAAAAAAACTAAACTTTTCAATTAACAAATGATTTCATTCAATTATATCTTTTTAAAAAACCTAAAAACACATTTCAATTTAAAAATTCCACTACAAGTGATCTGAATATTTACAACCCTAAACTGCTGATGAATCATTTTTAAAGTGTAGCCATTAGCTCGAGCGAACTACGGTCGGCCTCGTGAATAACGACGTCCGAAGTATAAACTTCAGGAAACGACGGCAGGAAGTGACTTAACGACGGCGTCGACTGTTACCTGTCCAGGTGACGTCTGGACCTTCAGGGCGTCTCAGCTTCTCGTCCTCCTCGGGAAACACTGACCACTGCGGGATCCAGGGTCTTTATCGCCCCCCTCAGGACGTCGAAGGAATTCTAATCTCACCATAAACGCTTGTGTTTCTCCTCCCGCAGGACTGACCCTGAGACCCGAACGCCCGGCGGCGTCCACGCCGGACAGAACCGGTCGGATCCACATCCCCGTGATCATCCCGCCGCCGCCGCCGCCGTCCGGCCCCAGGCTGCCCCCTGCTGGCGGTCCGCCGGTGCCGCCCGTCACTCACGGCGCCAAGGTCAACCCGCCCAAGCACGGCGAGAGCGCCCCCCCGCAGCAGAACCCTCTGGCGCCGGCCCGGCCCGTGGTGGAGACCGGGGAGGCCGGACCGCCCGGGTTCATACGCAGGGTGACGGTCAGGCGAGGGTCCGAGGACTCGTCCAGAACGCCGGTGCAAGGGTTCGCCGGAGCGCCAGGTGAGTTATTTTATATCCGTGAAGTAAATTATACTCTGAATTATATTTATATATATTTGTATTATATATATTCACAATAATGAAGGATTCATGTCAAAAATAAACACATATAAAATGTTGTGTCTCTAGGTTTTCCTCCGGCGCCGCCGCTCGTCTCCAGACCTCGACCCACGCGCCATCAAGGTACGACACGACCTTGAACCTTCACCTCGTGACAAATACTAATATGGCTGAGGAACGTCTCGGCAGCTACGTGAACAGGAAACACGACTAAATATCAGAATCAGAAAAGTTTCTTAGTGGCTCAACGACCTCAAAATACTTCTTTAGAACTTCATAGGATACTGTGAAATCTCCCATCATGCACTGCCAAAGATAAAACCACTATTTTCTAAATGTTTTTTAATCCGTGATTAAGTTTTACTGCATCAAACCTTTTATCACAGTTCTTTTATGGGGTATATTTAGTGTTTGTTTATTTTTGTTTCAATTTAACTTACGGCCACTAGATGGCAGCAGTCCTAACGTCCTCCGCAGCTAAAGGAAGAATGATGACTGAGGACGAGAGGATACAGTGAGTCCAACAGCTTTTAAAGCTGATGTTTAGACATATTTTGGTTTAAAAACACCAGAGTCAAGTACTGGACAGTACTACACATATATACTTGTTACTACACTATCACTATATATTGTATCGTGATATCTATCCACACACTCTCGACTACACAACTACTGACTGGTCCTTGTGTCTCACAGATGCAGTTTCAGTGAAGGTCCCCTGGAATAATCCGGCTCCGGTCGTGTCTCCAGGTAACGTCAAGGATTCACTCGCTCACTTGAACTCACCTGAGCTCACCTGAACTCGCCTGAACTCACTTGAACTCACCTGAACTTACCTGAACTCACCTGAACTCACCTGGACTCACCTGAGCTCACCTGAGCTCACCTGAACGCACCTGAGCTCACCTGAACTCACCTGAGCTCACCTGATCTCACCTGAACTCACCTGATCTCACCTGATCTCACCTGATCTCACCTGAACTCACCTGAACTCACCTGAACTCACCTGAGCTCGCCTGATCTCACCTGATCTCACCTGAACTCACCTGAACTCACCTGAGCTTGCCTGAACTCACCTGATCTCACCTGATCTCACCTGAACTCACCTGAACTCACCTGAGCTCGCCTGAACTCGCCTAAACGCGCCTGAACTCGCCTGAACTCACTTGAACTCACCTGAACTCACCTGAACTCACCTGATCTCACCTGAACTCACCTGATCTCACCTGAACTCACCTGAGCTCACCTGAACGCACCTGAACTCGCCTGAACTCACTTGAACTCACCTGAGCTCACCTGAACTCGCCTGAACTCGCCTGAACGCGCCTAAACGCGCCTGAACTCGCCTGAACTCACCTGAACTCACCTGATCTCACTTGAACTCACTTGAACTCACCTGAACTCACTTGAACTCGCCTGAACTCACCTGAACTCACCTGATCTCACTTGAACTCACTTGAACTCACTTGAACTCACCTGAACTCACTTGAACTCACTTGAACTCACTTGAACTCACCTGAACGCACCTGAGCTCACCTGAGCTCACCTGAACTCACCTGAACTCTTGTGTTCAGGTCCAGGTTCCATCAGCTCCTCCTTCTCCTTCTCTGCCGGACACACCCTCCAGCGCGTCTACAGCGACTTCGGTGTGATTCGCTTCAACAAGGTCCTGGTGAACGACGGGGGTCACTATAGTCCTCACACTGGTGCGTCCACTCGTTAGGCTTCAACTCACTCCATACTGAGGGGCCCCAGAGCAGCAGGGGCCCCACCTTGTTATGACTTCCAGATAAAAGAGGGTGAAAATACAAAAGTACGACACGATACAAAAACTACAAAATAATACATTTAAAAAAGCAGAAGCTCTGGTTCAACATGTTCGATCGTACGCCGACGATGCTGTTCTGTGTTTTTGTTAATGTTTGTGTTTTAACGTTTGTATTGACTGAGGACTTTGAAACATTAGTTTAGTTTCTACATGTTTTGTGTTTTATTCACTTTCACTCGTCAAGAGTCAAACACTGATGTCATTCAAGAGGAAATCTGGTGACTTTTCAAAATAAAACACCTTCCAGGAAGTTATTATTTAGAACAGATTTTTATTATTTTTCTTTCTTTGCAGCTGGTAACACAACTTTTATTGTGAATTATTAGTGTTTTGTGTTGTATTTTCTCCAACATATACACACACATGTAAACAGACACACACATAGAAAGACACAAACACATTAAAAGATACACACACATAAACAGACACACACACATAAAAAGATACACACATAAACAGACAAAAACACATTAAAAGATACACACACATAAACAGATACACACACATAAAAAGATACACACATAAACAGACAAAAACACATTAAAAGATACACACACATAAACAGACACACACACATAAAAAGATACACACATAAAGAGACAAAAACACATTAAAAGATACACATACATAAACAGACACACACACATAAAAAGATACACACATAAACAGACAAAAACACATTAAAAGATACACACACATAAACAGACACACACACATAAAAAGATACACACATAAACAGACAAACACACATAAACAGACAAACACACATTAAAAGATACACACACATAAACAGACACACACACATAAAAAGATACACACATAAACAGACAAAAACACATTAAAAGATACACACACATAAACAGACACACACACATAAAAAGATACACACATAAACGGACAAAAACACATTAAAAGATACACACACATAAACAGACACACACATATAAACAGACAAACACACATTAAAAGATACACACACATAAACAGACAAAAACACATTAAAAGATACACACACATAAACAGACACACACATATAAACAGACAAACACACATTAAAAGATACACACACATAAACAGACAAACACACATTAAAAGATACACACACATAAACAGACAAAAACACATTAAAAGATACACACACATAAACAGACACACACACATAAAAAGATACACACATAAACGGACAAAAACACATTAAAAGATACACACACATAAACAGACACACACATATAAAGAGACAAACACACATTAAAAGATACACACACATAAACAGACAAACACACATTAAAAGATACACACACATAAACAGACACGCACATAGAAAGACACACACACATTAACAGACACACCCCCACACACATAAACAGAAACACACACATAAAAAGATACACACATAAACAGAAACACACACATAAAAAGATACACACATAAACAGACAAAAACACATTAAAAGATACACACACATAAACAGACACACACACATAAAAAGACACACACATAAACAGACAAAATCACATTAAAAGATACACACATAAACAGAAACACACACATAAAAAGATACACACATAAACAGACAAAAACACATTAAAAGATACACACACATAAACAGACACACACAAGCACAGACACACACATTAAAAAAAAGACACAC
>NC_141833.1:22287949-22310449 GCF_982586985.1 Callionymus lyra
AGTTTTTTTTTCTTCCATTACGTCTAAAAATGGAAGCAGAAATGGACTGAACACTGTGTCTATAACTCATGGTTCTTAACCTTCATTTTCACCAAAGACCAGTTTAATGTCATCATTATATTCATCCACCTTCAAATAAAAACATGTAAAGTTTGTATTTCGCTCATGTTCACTAGTTTAAGATGGTTCTCCAGTAAATAAACACATCATTTGTCGTGTACTCACTCAGCCACGGAGTGGTAGAGCTTCGCGATGCCCTGGTGGGTCCAGTCTTTGCCGAGCTGAGGCAGGATCTGCCCGAACACGTCGGACCTGCAAGAGTCCAGTAGATGTTAGACCGTGTTCAGAGAAGGTCACGGGAATGACCTTGAGCACATCATGAAGAACACGCTCCGGCACTGATGAGAAGCTCAGTGAGAGACACCAGATGTTCTCGTCAGGTCTGCTGTGGTCCTCACTGGCCGTGAGTAACCAGTGAGTCACGAGAACTTTAGGAACAAACTCACAGGAAGAGACATGTTTATAATTAAGACAAATCTAAATATTTGTATAACAGACACACTTTGAAGCAACAATGTTGGTAAAGTCAGGATCAAGCTGCGTTCAAAGACAACGAGGGACATGTTTGGATCGATATTATGTTATTAATTATATACAGTTAAGTTGTTATTTGACATAAACGAAGCAGTCGTACAAACATCAGGTCACAAAAATACAGATTTGTTAAAATGTTCCCATCGTTTTCAAAGCGGGAAAAGACAAACAAAAAACGACACATAATGAAAATGAAATAAAACAAGGGAGTGTGGAGTCAATGTCACTCTAGTATTGGGGAATTAAGAAAAGAAGAAAGTATTTGTGAGACAAGTTGAGTTTGTTAAAGTCTTTCTCTCCAAGACACAGTAACTTCTCATCATGACCATGTTTTAAACGTATTGCTTTATAAAGTTGCTCTGAAATCTGGACAAACGAGAGGTTACGAGAGTCCATTATGACGTAATAATGGCTTCACTCCTCCTCCCGCTGTTATCACGCTTTTTTTATACAACGAGTCCCTTGGAGGTGGAGACCATTGATGACGCACAGTGACAAACCTCCATGCTTGACCAATCACAGCAGAGTGGGTGTGGTCAACAAGATTTAATCTACAGAAAAACAAAGTGTTTTCTGTGGGCGGGGCTTGAGACCATTTAAAAAGCTACTAGAGTCCACTGTATCCTCTCGTCCTCAGAACGAAAAACGGTGCGAATATTTGTTATTGTTGAGCTTGCTTTGCTAAATTAAGATTTCTCGTTTTAAACGTTTCCTTCCATTTTCTTCAGATATTGTTGCTCCTTTCAAATCACTTCAGACTTACTGTGTGACAACATTCACAAAAACTACTCAACAAACCACTTTTCTTCAGTCGTCACATTACACAGTGAAAATAATCTCGTACTGCGATTACTGAGCTCGTACCATCAGTGGCTTCGTCTCTCAGTAAATGAACAATTTGCTGCTGACGCACTTGAACAGAATCAAAGATGTCTGGAGAAGAAAAGAGTTTGAACTTCACCGTCTTCCTTTATGTCATCTGAACCAGTTACAGTGATTTAGAAGACATTGATCAAGAGTGTGTGGATACGTATCACAGTACAAGGAAACGATATATAGAGATATATAATGATAATGTAGTAACAAGGATATATGTGTAGTATTGCCGAGTACTTGACAAAATCCAAACATCAGCTTTAAAAGCTGCTGGACTCGCTGTATCCTCTCGTCCTCAGTCATAAGTCCTTTCATTTGTTTTAAAAACCAAAATATGTCCAAACATCAGCTTTAAAAGGTGCTTGACTCACTGCATCCTCTCGTCCTCAGTCATAAGTCCTTTCATTTGTTTTCAAACCAAAATATGTCCAAACATCAGCTTTAAAAGCTGCTGGACTCACTGTATCCTCTCGTCCTCAGTCATAAGTGTTTTCATTTGTTTTAAAAACCAAAATATCTCCAAACATCAGCTTTAAAAGCTTCTGGACTCACTGTATCCTCTCGTCCTCAGTCATAAGTCCTTTCATTTGTTTTGAAAACAAAATATGTCCAAACATCAGCTTTAAAAGCTGCTTGACTCACTGTATCCTCTTGTCCTCAGTCATAAGTGTTTTCATTTGTTTTAAAAAACAAAATATGTCCAAACATCAGCTTTAAAAGCTGCTGGACTCGCTGTATCCTCTCGTCCTCAGTCATAAGTCCTTTCATTTGTTTTAAAAAACAAAATATGTCCAAACATCAGCTTTAAAAGCTGCTTGACTCACTGTATCCTCTCGTCCTCAGTCATAAGTCCTTTCATTTGTTTTAAAAACCAAAATATGTCCAAACATCAGCTTTAAAAGCTGCTTGACTCACTGTATCCTCTCGTCCTCAGTCATAAGTGTTTTCATTTGTTTTAAAAACCAAAATATGTCCAAACATCAGCTTTAAAAGCTGCTTGACTCACTGTATCCTCTCGTCCTCAGTCATAAGTGTTTTCATTTGTTTTAAAAACCAAAATATGTCCAAACATCAGCTTTAAAAGCTGCTTGACTCACTGTATCCTCTCGTCCTCAGTCGTAAGTGTTTTCATTTGTTTTAAAAACCAAAATATGTCCAAACATCAGCTTTAAAAGCTGCTTGACTCACTGTATCCTCTCGTCCTCAGTCATCATTCTTCCTCTAGCTGCTGAGGACGTAACAAATGCTTCCATCTAGAGGCCGGAAGTTTTATTGCACTTTATTGGGATTAAGAACCATAAAATGATATGTTTGAATTAAAATAGGTATAATAATAATAAATATTGCTAAATATTGATATGAAGTAATTAAAAAACAAAATGTTTTTTGTGTGAATAGTCTTTTACTTTAGCTTTTATGTCTATATTTAAAATAAAGATGACGTTCAAGTGTTAATAAAGCACTTAAACATATCCAGACATGTTTGAGAAGCACTTTAAAAAACGACACTACATTTCACACAATGTGTGTCAAGTTTTCCAAATTAAAAAAGTACTTTTCTACACTTTTGCTTCAGACTTAAGATTGTCATCGATATAAGGTTTGGTTCTTTTTTTAATCACCCATGATGCCTTTCTTCTCATCCACGTCGCCTTGAGAAAGATCTTGATCTCAACACGTCTGTTATTTGCTCAAATAAAATTTACATTAAATATTTATATATATATACTATATATTTTGTATTTTAAAATATTATAGAGGACATGAATAGATTCTTTCGAAACAATAAACGATCAATCACCAGCCGATCAATCATCGTGCGCGACCTACTTGGTGATGGTGCCGTCGATGTCGGAGATGATGACCTTGTCGTCCCAGTTCCACAGGTAGATGGTTCCCTCGCAGCGGCAGGTGCCCTGGTACTGAGTGGTGATGCTGAAGGTCACGTCGTTCGGACCCTCCTTCAGCTTGAGACTGGCCTGGTGAGACAACAACTTTTCAACTTTTGCAAAGGATAGGGCTAAACTGGACAGCCTTATTAAGAAGGCCGGTTACGTCCTAGGGCGCCCCCTGGATCCTGTGGAGGAAGTGTCTGGGGGGAGGATACAGAGCAAGCTGGCCTCCATGAGGAAGAACTTATCTCACCCTCTCCAGCACACACTGAGGGCATTGAGGAGCTCCATCAGTGATAGAATGCTCCATCCCAGGTGTGTGAGGGAGAGGTACCGCAGGTCCTTCCTCCCTGCTGCCATCAGACTCCACAACAAGAACACACCAAGATAATTATTTAACTGCACCTTTCTTGTTATTTTTTTTATTATATAATATAGTGCAGATTTATTTTCTATTCTATTTAGACTTTTTCTTTTCTTTTTTGGTGTTTTATTTTTTGGCATATTGCTGTTGTTAAACCGAATTTCCCCTCGCGGGACAATAAAGGATTCTGATTCTGATTCAACCACTAGAGGGAGCTCTGGCCTGATGAACGACTGTCATGAACGTCATTTAAATGGACCGACAACACAAAGCGAGAGCCACAGGAGTCGTTGGATCTACTGGAGAGACGCTTACGATCTGATCCGAGGACAGGCGAAGGGACTTCCTGTAGGTGTGCGCCCCGGGATGCTGAGGGGCGTCGCCCGCCTGGAGCCGGTCCTGGCAGGAGGCGGCGCTCAACTCCTTGGACTCCTCGTCGCTGGACGAGTCTCCGCTTTTAGCTCTTTAAGAAGGACACAATTATCATGTTTCTGTCGTGACAAACACACAACAATAGACACAAACTAGAAAATAATTAAATCACAAGCTTGAGCAAATATAGAGCGAGTTGATACATTTCAAGTCAAATATTCATTGTTAAAGAGCATTAGTCGGGAATAAGGCTGCACGATATATCCAAAGAATATTGATATCGCAATATTGACACGTGAGATATACATATCGAAAACATGTGATAATTTTTTTTATTGTGTAAATCAATCATTTTTAAATGCGCACTTCGACCAATCAGTGTCACGTTCTGTAAAGTTGTCAGTTTGTACTTCTATGTCTTGTTGTTGTTTACGTCTCCGTCCGTCTGTGAACTGTGCGGCGCAGCTTGTTAGACTCGGTTGCTATGACGACGCGTCTTGCCGGCGCTGACTTAGCTCAGTAGATCCACGGAAGTAAGACTATGCTGTGTCTAAAATCGCATACTTGCGTACTCAAAGTTAGTATTTTTAGTGCGTAAGAGCGTCTCAATTCTTAGTATGTAAATGTAGTGCTCCATACACACTAAATTGTCACTAAAACTCACACAAAACTGAGTATGGATCGATGGACACTTTCTACACTAAACAACTCCATCTTAGTGATGTTGTAAACGGAAGTTACATCATATATATAGGTGGCGCTAGTGTTCCTACAGCTGGTTGCAACCATTGTTAAATAGAAGTTAATAAGAAGAAGAAGAAGTTGTCGCATCATTTCCTGTTAGTGTGTAGCAGCAGAGTTTGATTTGAGACATACTATCTGTGGAGGATTAGTTCCTAGTTAGTACGTACACTATCCTGATGATACTAACTTCTAGTATACTAAGAGAAGACTGCGATTTGAGACATACTATCTGTGGAGGATTAGTTACTAGTTAGTACGTACACTATCCTGATGCATACTAACTTCTAGTGTACTAAGAGAAGACTGCGATTTGAGACATACTATCTGTGGAGGATTAGTTACTAGTTAGTACGTACACTATCCTGATGATACTAACTTCTAGTGTACTAAGAGAAGAATGCGATTTGAGACACAGCTCCAGACTCGAGGTCGCGTTTGAGATGTTTCGAGATTGCTTTAGACGTGGAATCGTTCACTCACAGCATCTTCTCGTGAGCGATGGACTGTCCTTCCTCCTCCAGGTGAGTTTCCTCCTTCGTCTCCATCTTCGTCTCCGACTGGACGGAGATAAAAGAGATGAACGGAGGTCGTCGCGTCACATACGACCTCGTGTCTTCTCACCTGTTTGATGGTGCTGTCGGCTCTTTTCCTCCAGAACCACCACCTCGCCGACTTCTTTGGCATCTTCTCCTTCACCCAGGCTTCCTCGGTGGCCTTGGACAGGAGGAGAGCGTCAGCCGAGCCGTCGTCACAGACTTTAAGGACCACTCACCTTTGGTAGGTTCTTCTGGAACGCCTGGAGACTCAGGATCAGAGGAGCTGCCAGCGTCCAGTTGTAATATCTGGCAGGAGGAGCAGAGGTGAGACACTCAGACGTGAGTCACTCCATGTATCTTCTCACCTGTTTCCGATCTTCACCACCAGGTTGGGGTTGTCGATGATCGCCGGGCTCTCGGCGAACTCGCTGTAAGTGATGATGTGTTCCATGAACTTCTCTGGAGAGAAGAAGCTCAACGTTAGACGAGTGGTTGAAGTTTGTGTTGTCAAGAGTTGATACGTATCATGATACAAACATATATAGTGATGCTGTAGTAACAAGTATATATGTGTAGTATTGTCCAGTACTTGACTCTGGTGTTGTGATAGTGTAGTAACAAGTATATATGTGTAGTATTGTCCAGTACTTGACTCTGGTGTTGTGATAGTGTAGTAACAAGGATATATGTGTAGTATTGTCCAGTACTTGACTCTGATGTTGTGATAGTGTAGTAACAAGTATATATGTGTAGTATTATCCAGTACTTGACTCTGGTGTTGTGATAGTGTAGTAACAAGGATATATGTGTAGTATTGTCCAGTACTTGACTCTGATGTTGTGATAGTGTAGTAACAAGTATATATGTGTAGTATTGTCCAGTACTTGACTCTGGTGTTGTGATAGTGTAGTAACAAGGATATACGTGTAGTATTGTCCAGTACTTGACTCTGGTGTTGTGATAGTGTAGTAACAAGTATATATGTGTAGTATTGTCCAGTACTTGACTCTGATGTTGTGATAGTGTAGTAACAAGTATATATGTGTAGTATTGTCCAGTACTTGACTCTGGTGTTGTGATAGTGATTTGTTTTCAAACCAAAATATGTCCAAAAATCAGCTTTAACAGCTGCTGTATCCTCTCGTCCTCAGTCATCACTCTTCCTTTAGATGCGGAGGAGGTAACAACTGCTGCCATCTAGAGGCCGGAAGTTTCACCGCAAAAAATATATTTTTTCTTACACCCCAATAGATTCTTGCTAACACACTTTCTTGACTGAGGACGAGAAGATACAGTGGACTCCAGCAGCTTGTATCCATCGCTAGATTCTTGCTAACACACTTTCTTGACTGAGGACTAGAGGATACAGTGGACTCCAGCAGCTTGTATCCATCGCTAGATTCTTGCTAACACACTTTCTTGACTGAGGACGAGAGGATACAGTGGACTCCAGCAGCTTGTATCCATCGCTAGATTCTTGCTAACACAATTTCTTGACTGAGGACGAGAGGATACAGTGGACTCCAGCAGCTTGTATCCATCGCTAGATTCTTGCTAACACAATTTCTTGACTGAGGACTAGAGGATACAGTGGACTCCAGCAGCTTGTATCCATCGCTAGATTCTTGCTAACACACTTTCTTGACTGAGGACGAGAGGATACAGTGGACTCCAGCAGCTTGTATCCATCGCTAGATTCTTGCTAACACACTTTCTTGACTGAGGACGAGAGGATACAGTGGACTCCAGCAGCTTGTATCCATCGTTAGATTCTTGCTAACACACTTTCTTGACTGAGGACTAGAGGATACAGTGGACTCCAGCAGCTTGTATCCATCGCTAGATTCTTGCTAACACACTTTCTTGACTGAGGACGAGAGGATACAGTGGACTCCAGCAGCTTGTATCCATCGCTAGATTCTTGCTAACACACTTTCTTGACTGAGGACGAGAGGATACAGTGGACTCCAGCAGCTTGTATCCATCGCTAGATTCTTGCTAACACACTTTCTTGACTGAGGGCGAGAGGATACAGTGGACTCCAACAGCTTGTATCCATCGCTAGATTCTTGCTAACACACTTTCTTGACTGAGGACGAGAGGATACAGTGGACTCCAGCAGCTTGTATCCATCGCTAGATTCTTGCTAACACACTTTCTTGACTGAGGACGAGAGGATACAGTGGACTCCAGCAGCTTGTATCCATCGCTAGATTCTTGCTAACACACTTTCTTGACTGAGGACGAGAGGATACAGTGGACTCCAGCAGCTTGTATCCATCGCTAGATTCTTGCTAACACACTTTCTTGACTGAGGACGAGAGGATGCAGTGGACTCCAGCAGCTTGTATCCATCGCTAGATTCTTGCTAACACACTTTCTTGACTGAGGACGAGAGGATGCAGTGGACTCCAGCAGCTTGTATCCATCACTAGATTCTTGCTAACACACTTTCTTGACTGAGGATGAGAGGATGCAGTGGACTCCAGCAGCTTGTATCCATCGCTAGATTCTTGCTAACACACTTTCTTGACTGAGGACGAGAGGATGCAGTGGACTCCAGCAGCTTGTATCCATCGCTAGATTCTTGCTAACACACTTTCTTGACTGAGGATGAGAGGATGCAGTGGACTCCAGCAGCTTGTATCCATCGCTAGATTCTTGCTAACACAATTTCTTGACTGAGGACGAGAGGATGCAGTGGACTCCAGCAGCTTGTATCCATCGCTAGATTCTTGCTAACACACTTTCTTGACTGAGGACGAGAGGATACAGTGGACTCCAGCAGCTTGTATCCATCGCTAGATTCTTGCTAACACACTTTCTTGACTGAGGACGAGAGGATACAGTGGACTCCAGCAGCTTGTATCCATCGCTAGATTCTTGCTAACACACTTTCTTGACTGAGGACGAGAGGATGCAGTGGACTCCAACAGCTTGTATCCATCACTAGATTCTTGCTAACACACTTTCTTGACTGAGGACGAGAGGATACAGTGGACTCCAGCAGCTTGTATCCATCGCTAGATTCTTGCTAACACACTTTCTTGACTGAGGACGAGAGGATACAGTGGACTCCAGCAGCTTGTATCCATCGCTAGATTCTTGCTAACACACTTTCTTGACTGAGGACGAGAGGATGCAGTGGACTCCAGCAGCTTGTATCCATCACTAGATTCTTGCTAACACACTTTCTTGACTGAGGACGAGAGGATACAGTGGACTCCAGCAGCTTGTATCCATCGCTAGATTCTTGCTAACACACTTTCTTGACTGAGGACAAGAGGATGCAGTGGACTCCAGCAGCTTGTATCCATCGCTAGATTCTTGCTAACACACTTTCTTGACTGAGGACGAGAGGATACAGTGGACTCCAGCAGCTTGTATCCATCGCTAGATTCTTGCTAACACACTTTCTTGACTGAGGACAAGAGGATACAGTGGACTCCAGCAGCTTGTATCCATCGCTAGATTCTTGCTAACACACTTTCTTGACTGAGGACGAGAGGATACATTGGACTCCAGCAGCTTGTATCCATCGCTAGATTCTTGCTAACACACTTTCTTGACTGAGGACAAGAGGATGCAGTGGACTCCAGCAGCTTGTATCCATCGCTAGATTCTTGCTAACACACTTTCTTGACTGAGGACGAGAGGATACGTGGACTCCAGCAGCTTGTATCCATCGCTAGATTCTTGCTAACACACTTTCTTGACTGAGGACGAGAGGATACGTGGACTCCAGCAGCTTGTATCCATCGCTAGATTCTTGCTAACACACTTTCTTGACTGAGGACGAGAGGATACGTGGACTCCAGCAGCTTGTATCCATCGCTAGATTCTTGCTAACACACTTTCTTGACTGAGGACGAGAGGATGCAGTGGACTCCAGCAGCTTGTATCCATCGCTAGATTCTTGCCAACACACTTTCTTGACTGAGGACGAGAGGATGCAGTGGACTCCAGCAGCTTGTATCCATCGCTAGATTCTTGTTAACACACTTTCTTGACTGAGGACGAGAGGATACAGTGGACTCCAGCAGATTGTATCCATCGCTAGATTCTTGCTAACACACTTTCTTGACTGAGGACGAGAGGATGCAGTGGACTCCAGCAGCTTGTATCCATCGCTAGATTCTTGCTAACACACTTTCTTGACTGAGGACGAGAGGATACAGTGGACTCCAGCAGCTTGTATCCATCGCTAGATTCTTGCTAACACATTTTCTTGACTGAGGACGAGAGGATACAGTGGACTCTAGCATCTTGTATCCATCGCTAGATTCTTGCTAACACACTTTCTTGACTGAGGACGAGAGGATACGTGGACTCCAGCAGCTCGTATCCATCGCTAGAGTCTTGCTAACACACTTTCTTGACTGAGGACGAGAGGATACGTGGACTCCAGCAGCTTGTATCCATCGCTAGATTCTTGCTAACACACTTTCTTGACGGAGGACGAGAGGATACAGTGGACTCCAGCAGCTTGTACTGCTAGATTCTTGCTAACACACTTTCTTGACTGAGGACAAGAGGATACAGTGGACTCCAGCAGCTTGTATCCATCGCTAGATTCTTGCTAACACACTTTCTTGACGGAGGACGAGAGGATACAGTGGACTCCAGCAGCTTGTATTGCTAGATTCTTGCTAACACACTTTCTTGACTGAGGACGAGAGGATACGTGGACTCCAGCAGCTTGTATCCATCGCTAGATTCTTGCTAACACACTTTCTTGACGGAGGACGAGAGGATACAGTGGACTCCAGCAGCTTGTATTGCTAGATTCTTGCTAACACACTTTCTTGACTGAGGACGAGAGGATACAGTGGACTCCAGCAGCTTGTATCCATCGCTAGATTCTTGCTAACACACTTTCTTGACTGAGGACGAGAGGATACAGTGGACTCCAGCAGCTTGTATCCATCGCTAGATTCTTGCTAACACACTTTCTTGACTGAGGACGAGAGGATGCAGTGGACTCCAGCAGCTTGTATCCATCGCTAGATTCTTGCTAACACACTTTCTTGACTGAGGACGAGAGGATACAGTGGACTCCAGCAGCTTGTATCCATCGCTAGATTCTTGCTAACACACTTCCTTGATTGAGGACGAGAGGATACAGTGGACTCCAGCAGCTTGTATCCATCGCTAGATTCTTGCTAACACACTTTCTTGACTGAGGACGAGAGGATGCAGTGGACTCCAGCAGCTTGTATCCATCGCTAGATTCTTGCTAACACACTTTCTTGACTGAGGACGATAGGATACAGTGGACTCCAGCAGCTTGTATCCATCGCTAGATTCTTGCTAACACACTTCCTTGACTGAGGACGAGAGGATACAGTGGACTCCAGCAGCTTGTATCCATCGCTAGATTCTTGCTAACACACTTTCTTGACTGAGGACGAGAGGATGCAGTGGACTCCAGCAGCTTGTATCCATCGCTAGATTCTTGCTAACACACTTTCTTGACTGAG
Organism: Callionymus lyra; assembly: GCF_982586985.1. Lineage (NCBI taxonomy): Eukaryota > Metazoa > Chordata > Actinopteri > Syngnathiformes > Callionymidae > Callionymus > Callionymus lyra. The sequence continues at coordinate 22,298,808 of NC_141833.1, forward strand.
GACGAGAGGATACAGTGGACTCCAGCAGCTTGTATCCATCGCTAGATTCTTGCTAACACACTTCCTTGACTGAGGACGAGAGGATACAGTGGACTCCAGCAGCTTGTATCCATCGCTAGATTCTTGCTAACACACTTTCTTGACTGAGGACGAGAGGATGCAGTGGACTCCAGCAGCTTGTATCCATCGCTAGATTCTTGCTAACACTTTCTTGACTGAGGACGAGAGGATACAGTGGACTCCAGCAGCTTGTATCCATCGCTAGATTCTTGCTAACACACTTTCTTGACTGAGGACGAGAGGATACAGTGGACTCCAGCAGCTTGTATCCATCGTTAGATTCTTGCTAACACACTTTCTTGACTGAGGACTAGAGGATACAGTGGACTCCAGCAGCTTGTATCCATCGCTAGATTCTTGCTAACACTTTCTTGACTGAGGACGAGAGGATACAGTGGACTCCAGCAGCTTGTATCCATCGCTAGATTCTTGCTAACACACTTTCTTGACTGAGGACGAGAGGATACAGTGGACTCCAGCAGCTTGTATCCATCGCTAGATTCTTGCTAACACACTTTCTTGACTGAGGACGAGAGGATACAGTGGACTCCAGCAGCTTGTATCCATCGTTAGATTCTTGCTAACACACTTTCTTGACTGAGGACTAGAGGATACAGTGGACTCCAGCAGCTTGTATCCATCGCTAGATTCTTGCTAACACTTTCTTGACTGAGGACGAGAGGATGCAGTGGACTCCAGCAGCTTGTATCCATCGCTAGATTCTTGCTAACACACTTTCTTGACTGAGGACGAGAGGATGCAGTGGACTCCAGCAGCTTGTATCCATCGCTAGATTCTTGCTAACACACTTTCTTGACTGAGGACGATAGGATACAGTGGACTCCAGCAGCTTGTATCCATCGCTAGATTCTTGCTAACACACTTTCTTGACTGAGGACGAGAGGATACAGTGGACTCCAGCAGCTTGTATCCATCGCTAGATTCTTGCTAACACACTTTTTTGACTGAGGACGAGAGGATACAGTGGACTCCAGCAGCTTGTATCCATTGCTAGATTCTTGCTAACACACTTTCTTGACTGAGGACGAGAGGATACAGTGGACTCCAGCAGCTTGTATCCATCGCTAGATTCTTGCTAACACACTATCTTGACTGAGGACCAGAGGATACAGTGGGCTCCAGCAGCTTGTATCCATCGCAAGATTCTTGCTAACACACTTTCTTGACTGAGGACGAGAGGATACAGTGGACTCCAGCAGCTTGTATCCATCGCTAGATTCTTGCTAACACACTTTCTTGACTGAGGACGAGAGGATGCAGTGGACTCCAGCAGCTTGTATCCATCGCTAGATTCTTGCTAACACACTTTCTTGACTGAGGACGAGAGGATACAGTGGACTCCAGCAGCTTGTATCCATCGCTAGATTCTTGCTAACACACTTCCTTGACTGAGGACGAGAGGATGCAGTGGACTCCAGCAGCTTGTATCCATCGCTAGATTCTTGCTAACACACTTTCTTGACTGAGGACGATAGGATACAGTGGACTCCAGCAGCTTGTATCCATCGCTAGATTCTTGCTAACACTTTCTTGACTGAGGACGAGAGGATACAGTGGACTCCAGCAGCTTGTATCCATCGCTAGATTCTTGCTAACACTTTCTTGACTGAGGACGAGAGGATGCAGTGGACTCCAGCAGCTTGTATCCATCGCTAGATTCTTGCTAACACTTTCTTGACTGAGGACGATAGGATACAGTGGACTCCAGCAGCTTGTATCCATCGCTAGATTCTTGCTAACACTTTCTTGACTGAGGACGAGAGGATGCAGTGGACTCCAGCAGCTTGTATCCATCGCTAGATTCTTGCTAACACTTTCTTGACTGAGGACGAGAGGATACAGTGGACTCCAGCAGCTTGTATCCATCGCTAGATTCTTGCTAACACACTTTCTTGACTGAGGACGAGAGGATACAGTGGACTCCAGCAGCTTGTATCCATCGTTAGATTCTTGCTAACACACTTTCTTGACTGAGGACTAGAGGATACAGTGGACTCCAGCAGCTTGTATCCATCGCTAGATTCTTGCTAACACTTTCTTGACTGAGGACGAGAGGATACAGTGGACTCCAGCAGCTTGTATCCATCGCTAGATTCTTGCTAACACACTTTCTTGACTGAGGACGAGAGGATACAGTGGAATCCAGCAGCCTGTATCCATCGCTAGATTCTTGCTAACACACTTTCTTGACTGAGGACGAGAGGATGCAGTGGACTCCAGCAGCTTGTATCCATCGCTAGATTCTTGTTAACACACTTTCTTGACTGAGGACGAGAGGATACAGTGGACTCCAGCAGCTTGTATCCATCGCTAGATTCTTGCTAACACACTTTCTTGACTGAGGACGAGAGGATGCAGTGGACTCCAGCAGCTTGTATCCATCGCTAGATTCTTGCTAACACACTTTCTTGACTGAGGACGAGAGGATACAGTGGACTCCAGCAGCTTGTATCCATCGCTAGATTCTTGCTAACACTTTCTTGACTGAGGACGAGAGGATACAGTGGACTCCAGCAGCTTGTATCCATTGCTAGATTCTTGCTAACACTTTCTTGACTGAGGACGAGAGGATACAGTGGACTCCAGCAGCTTGTATCCATCGCTAGATTCTTGCTAACACTTTCTTGACTGAGGACGAGAGGATACAGTGGACTCCAGCAGCTTGTATCCATCGCTAGATTCTTGCTAACACACTTTCTTGACTGAGGACGAGAGGATGCAGTGGACTCCAGCAGCTTGTATCCATCGCTAGATTCTTGTTAACACACTTTCTTGACTGAGGACGAGAGGATACAGTGGACTCCAGCAGCTTGTATCCATCGCTAGATTCTTGCTAACACACTTTCTTGACTGAGGACGAGAGGATGCAGTGGACTCCAGCAGCTTGTATCCATCGCTAGATTCTTGCTAACACACTTTCTTGACTGAGGACGAGAGGATACAGTGGACTCCAGCAGCTTGTATCCATCGCTAGATTCTTGCTAACACACTTTCTTGACTGAGGACGAGAGGATGCAGTGGACTCCAGCAGCTTGTATCCATTGCTAGATTCTTGCTAACACTTTCTTGACTGAGGACGAGAGCATACAGTGGACTCCAGCAGCTTGTATCCATCGCTAGATTCTTGCTAACACTTTCTTGACTGAGGACGAGAGGATACAGTGGACTCCAGCAGCTTGTATCCATCGCTAGATTCTTGCTAACACTTTCTTGACTGAGGACGAGAGGATACAGTGGACTCCAGCAGCTTGTATCCATCGCTAGATTCTTGCTAACACACTTTCTTGACTGAGGACGAGAGGATACAGTGGACTCCAGCAGCTTGTATCCATCGCTAGATTCTTGCTAACACACTATCTTGACTGAGGACCAGAGGATACAGTGGGCTCCAGCAGCTTGTATCCATCGCTAGATTCTTGCTAACACACTTTCTTGACTGAGGACGAGAGGATACAGTGGACTCCAGCAGCTTGTATCCATCGCTAGATTCTTGCTAACACTTTCTTGACTGAGGACGAGAGGATACGTGGACTCCAGCAGCTGTTATCATCTCACGTACCTTTGGATATCTCGGCGTTCTCCGTCAGACCGCCGCACAGGGAGAGCGTGACGTCAGGAAGGTCGCTGGCCGAGTCGGAGAGACACTCGGTGCCGCTGTCGGCGGCGGCGCTGCCCACGGACTGCGGCGACTGAGAACCCGAGTGGATCTCTGAGTCCATCCAGTGCTTGGCGGCCGCTTCAGCCTCGCTGTCCAAGAGTCACAAGAAGCTGTTTTGTCATCGCCTCGAAACAGAAACGTTGTGAATGAACCCAGAGACTGGTTTGTATTCTGACCTCTTGGGGAAGTATCTCGCCGCCACGTCGGGCTCCAGGACATTCAGGTCGTCGAGGTAGATGTCCTCAGGACCCTGATGCTGGCTCCGCTTCGGGACGCCTGTGAGCAGAGACCACCATCAGAAAGACACACCTCTGCCGAGACCCCGTTTACACCTGAATCTTTATTCGTTTACCAATATTACTGACCTACATTTATCAAGTAGAAAATACTTTTAAATGATTAATTGTTGCTTTTCCTAAAATCAACTACTAGATTTTTTTATGCAGGAGTGGAGAAGAAAAGGTGCTCCTCCTGCAGAGAGCGACAGATCCTTCAACAGATGTGTGGATCCAGATGGATATCGATCATCAACATCAACATTTTTGGGAAAATATTGAAATGTGTTCAATCATTTTGAGTTATTTTTGCTAACAGATGGACGATGTGAGAGAAACAATCCAGTAGTTGTATTAGAAAAATATAATAAGAATCTCTTCATCAACATTTTCACTCGTCAACCATTATTATTATTCGCCTGCATTTATATCAAAGAAGGGAAACAAAGACTCAAACATTGACCAGTGAATTATACTTGAGAAGATACACATCTTAAAGATGTCCAACATTAGACAAGCTTTATGGTGTTTTTTCTGTTGCTAAAATATACAATTTGAGAATATTTGGCTTATTTGTGGGTTTTTTGTCGTCATGTAGGTGTGAAGAATCCTTCAAAATATTTGTGGATCAAGATGCAACGTCATCAATATTTACTCAACTATTCATATCCTATTGTTAACTTTTCCCAGGAAAAATCTTTGAATCCATTTTTTTCAAAATCCGAATCAATAATGTTTATAAGCCAAGAGTGACAATGACTAAAATATATCGGAAAATATAAATGTATTACTAAAATATAATAAAAAGATACAAATAAATGAATAAAATATAATGAAAATACAAATCAATGAATGAAATATAATTAAAAAAAAAACAAATAAATAAAATGTAATTAAAAATACAAATAAATCAATATAATCTAAAAATAAATGACTAAAATCTAAAAATTAAATACAAATAAATGAATAAAATATAATACAAATCCAAATAAATAAATAAAATGTAATTAAAAATACAAATAAATCAATATAATCTAAAAATAAATGACTAAAATCTAAAAATTAAATACAAATACATGAATAAAATATAATACAAATACAAATAAATGACTAAAATCTAAAAATGAAATACAAATAAATGAATAAAATATAATAAAAATACAAATAAATGAATAAAATATAATAAAAATACAAATAAATGAATAAAATATAAATTGAAAAATACAAATATATAAAACAAGTTTAAAAGAGAGATTATTAAGAGGCCTATTCAATTATTTTTGCTAACAGATGGAGTTTAAAATAAACTGTTTTAATTTCATAGAAGAAGAACTTAGTGAAATCAATAAATAAAGGAACTTCAATGACCTTTCTTCTTGGACGGGGAGTCTGAGGTGAGGCTGCTGGCCGGGGTGGACGTCATGGGCTCAGGCTCGCTGCCGCTGACGGGGCTGAGAGAGTCGGCGCCGCTGACCTCCGGGTCCGGGGTCACTGCCGGGTCCGGGGTCACAGCCGGGTCCGGGGTCACAGCCGGGTCCGGGGTCACAGCCGGGCCCGTGGGCGTGCGAGGCTCGGGCTTGACGATGGTGCACATGGAGGACGAGACCTTCTCCACCTCGCTGTCCTCCTCCATGGCTTCGGTGCTGAGGATGACGCGGAAGTGCGTGTTCTCCGACGGCGTGATGGTCACGGTCCTGAGCAGGTCCGGCCGATCCTTCTTGGTCACCTGCGGAGACCAGGGTTTTAGACTCGGTTTTAAGCTCCTGCAGAGGATCCTTCTTACCCTGGTGGTCTCTGGGAACTCCCCCCACGTCCACTGCATGTGAGACTCGGCTCGGAGCAAACTCTCCGACGGCTTCAGCAGCAGCTCGGAGTCGCTCTTGGGAGAATAAGCCTGAGACAGACTGTGACTGAGAGACACGTATTAAAATATGTTAAAACATGTTCATCTGATGGAGAAATGTTAACATCAGTTTGAAACACTTAAAGATAGTTGAACCACATTCTTGAACACGTGTAAAGATGTCCTCAGGTAATCTGTGTAAATTATAGAGATATGGCAAATAAATGAATAAAATATAATAAAAAATCCAAATAAATAAAATATAATATAAAATCCAAATAAATAAATGATATATTATTAAAAATCCAAATAAATAAATCAAATATATAATCCAAATAAATAAAATATTATTAAAAATCCAAATAAATGAATAAAATATAATAAAAACCCAAATAAATAAATCAAATGTAATAAAAAAAATCCAAATAAATAAATAAAATATAATAAGAAATATAAATAAATGAATAAAATATAATAAAAAATCAAAATAAATGAATAAAATGTAATAAAAAAAATCAAAATAAATGAATAAAATATAATACAAATTCCTACTAAATGAATAAAATATAATACACATTCCTACTAAATGAATAAAATATTATTTAAAATCCAAATAAATGAATAAATTATAATTAGAAATCCAAATCAATAAATAAAATATAATATAAAATCCAAATAAATAAAATATTATTAAAAATCCAAATAAATAAATAAAATGTAATAAAACAATCCAAATAAATGAATAAAATGTAATGAAAAAAATCCAAAGAAATGAATAACATATTAATACAAATACAAAGAAATGAATAAAATATAATAAGAAATCCGGTTAAATGAATAAAATATTATTAAAAATCCAAATAAATGAATAAAATATAATTAGAAATCCAAATAAATGAATAAAATATAATAAAAAATCCAAATAAATAAAATATAATATAAAATCCAAATAAATAAATGATATATTATTAAAAATCCAAATAAATAAAATATTATTAAAAATCCAAATAAATGAATAAAATATAATAAAAACCCAAATAAATAAATCAAATGTAATAAAAAAAATCCAAATAAATAAATAAAATATAATATAAAATCCTAATAAATAAATTATATATAATAAAAATCCAAATAAATGAATAAAATATAATAAGAAATATAAATAAATGAATAAAATATAATAAAAAAAATCCAAATAAATGAATAAAATGTAATAAAAAAATCCAAATAAATGAATAAAATATAATACAAATTCCTACTAAATGAATAAAATATAATACAAATTCATACTAAATGAATAAAATATTATTTAAAATCCAAATAAATGAATAAAATATAATTAGAAATCCAAATAAATAAATAAAATATAATATAAAATCCAAATAAATAAAATATTATTAAAAATCCAAATAAATAAATAAAATGTAATAAAAAAATCCAAATAAATGAATAAAATGTAATGAAAAAAATCCAAAGAAATGAATAAAATATTAATACAAATACAAAGAAATGAATAAAATATAATAAGAAATCCGGTTAAATGAATAAAATATTATTAAAAATCCAAATAAATAAATAAAATATAATTAGAAATACAAATAAATGAATAAAATATTAATAAAAATACAAATAAATGAATAAAATATAATTAGAAATACAAATAAATGAATAAATTAAAATAAGAAATCCAGATAAATAAAATATTATTAAAAATACGAATAAATGAATAAAATACAATACAAATGTCAAATAAATGAATAAAATATAATATAAAATCTAGATAAATAAATAAATATTATCAAAAATACAAATAAATGAATCAAATACAATAAAAATTCCAAATAAATGAATAAAATACAATGGAAATAAATAAACAAATAAACACATTTTAAACTAATTGAACTTTTAAAATACAAAGTGTGGTGACGTCACTAAACTCTTCACACACCTGGCACTCGCCGGCCAGTCTCCGTCAGACATGGCATAGCCGTCGAGGTTGTGTCGTGATGAGGGTAGTTTGGGGTCGATGTCTCTGAGGGTGGAGATCGAAGGTGACCTGAAACAAATCCACGTGAGCCTCAGCTCGACATGTGTTTCTGTCATCAGATCTACCTGGAGACGTGAACCGCAACCTCTTCGTCGGAGCTCATGTCCATCTCGAAGATCTCCTCGCTCTGTCCGGCGCTGGTGTTAGCGTTAGCAGCGTTAGCAGCATTAGCAGCGTTAGCAGCGTTAGCGGCTGACATGGGGGGGGTCAGCTCCTCGCGCCGAGGGTCTCCTTTGTGCTTCTTCCTGCGGCGCTTCTTCTTCTTGGTGGTGCCCGGCGTGGGCGCCGGAGGGTCGGGCGGGTCCTCCGGGTCCACCGGGTCGTCCTCCAGGACGTTGGGCGCCCTCTGCTCCACCTCGGAGATCCAGAAGAGGTGGCTGTCGGTGGGGATGGGGGAGGTGGCCAGGTGTGCCGGGACCAGCTGCTGCACGAGGGAAACCTCATCGTCATCCAAACCATAAGATTGATTAAGATGAATTAAGAGGATCATTTATTAACGAGAGTAGAAAAGTATGAAGTGAGAATCATTAACAAGGATTTAATTCTGTTTAAGGGAGAATTTTTTAATCTCTAGGGAAGCTTTTCCCCCGTTTGAAGATGAATTGATGAAATAATCTTGTGTTCATATGAAGCTTACATTAACCTTAAAGTTTTACCTTACCTTACCTTACCTGATGAATACAACTAGACATTCATTTGCATAATTCAAAGTAATGAAGCATTAGACATAAATTAGACTTCACTTTTTCCAATGACTTTCCTTTTGCAAGAGAAAGACATTTGTTATTCACAGAGTCATCTTCAATTAAGATGCTTTAATTAATTAAAAAATAAAAAAATGAATAAAATGTAATACAAATATCCAAATAAATGAATAAAATATAATAATAAAAAAATTAATAAAATATAATTAGAAATCCAAATAAATAAATAAAACATATGAAAAAAAGAAGAATAAAATATAATCAAAAATCCAAATAAATAAAATATAATATAAAATCCAAATACATGAATAAAATATAATAAAAACATACAAATATGACTAAAATATAAAAGAAATACAAACAAATGAATAAAATATGATGAAAAGAATCAAATAAATGAATCAAATATAATAAAAAGATCCAAATAAATAAATAGAAAATCCAAATAAATGAATAAAATATTCAAATAAAATTCAAATAAATAAATGAAATATAATAGAAAATCCAAATAAATGAATAAAATGTAATAGAGGTTTTTTCAGTACTTTTTTTGTTCTTTTTATAGGAAAAGTGGTGGAAAAAAGGCAACACTTTACTATTATTATTATATACATTTATTTAACATGTCATAATTATTTGTATATTTGAATCTAAATTTAAATCATTTTTAAAGTAAATATTAAAACCTGTCCAGTGATATTAAACGTATGAGGCGTATCATAATAAATGTATCACAGTGTCGCCTCAAATACAGTGGTTTGTTTGTGAAGCACTCACGTTCAGTAGCTCAGCTTCTTGGACGAAGAAGGCTTCTCCGTTGTCTCCCAGCTTCATGTGCAGCTCCACGGGTTCTCCGTTCACCTCGATGTCGATCTGAGGAGCAAACGTTGACCTTTAACCTTCACGCATCAGAACATCTCACCATCAATGAAGTTAGAAACCTTTTAAAAACCCAGGATCCTCTGAGGCTCAGAACTGGGACATGTTTCCAGGCCAGAAGCCTCAGAGACTCACAGAGTTTAGTGGCTTCAAGGTCGTCTGCTGCGAGAAGAACTTGATGCAGAGATAGTTTAACGCCAAACAATTACGAAGAAACGACTGTATTCAAAGACAGATCCTGCATCATGAAGAGCTTCATTTGTGGACCTGAAATAAAATATTTGTAGTATTGTCCAGTACTTGACTCTGGTGTTGTGATAGTGTAGCAACAAGTATATATGTGTAGTATTGTCCAGTACTTGACTCTGGTGTTGTGATAGTGTACTAACAAGTATATATGTGTAGTATTGTCCAGTACTTGACTCTGGTGTTGTGATAGTGTAGTAACAAGTATATATGTGTACGTATTGTCAAGTACTTGACTTTGGTGTTGTGATAGTGTAGTAACAAGTATATATGTGTAGTATTGTCCAGTACTTGACTCTGGTGTTGTGATAGTGTAGTAACAAGTATACATGTTTAGTATTGTCCAGTACTTGACTCTGGTGTTGTGATAGTGTAGTAACAAGTATATATGTGTAGTATTGTCCAGTACTTGACTCTGGTGTTGTGATAGTGAATGTATCCTCTCGTCCTCAGTCTTAACTACTTTCATTTGTTTTCAAACCAAAATATGTCCAAACATCAGCTTTAAAAGCTGCTGGACTCACTGTATCCTCTCTTCCTCAGTCATCACTAGGCATCTCACAGGATTTGATTCTGACTTTAGCAGAACAAACGCTGTGAATATTTGCTTGTTAATTGTAAATAAATAAATGAACATCGATACAGTATCATGAAAGAATTTTGCGACATTAAAGTTCATCAATATTTTCTTACACTTCTACAAAAATATCACGTTTGACTGTAAACATGTTGGATGTTAGTCCAGCAGAGAGAGTGAAAACAGACTGAAAGATAAACGAGAGGAAAGAAAGGCTAACAAAAATAAAAAATCATTTTAAATTAATCATTACAGTATATTGGACAAATTAAGTTATTCAAGTAAATAATATTTTCTAACAACACTTAGTAACGACTTCAAAAATCAGAAAGTCAAGATACATTTTGGTTAAAAAGAGGAAAAACGGGTTGAAAAAGTGTAACGACAACAAATCAAGAGGAAAATAAATGTAAGAAAATAAGAAACCATCATCATCTCTATTATTATTCAACTCTTCGATCAAGTTCCTCCTCTCAACACTTTCATCTGCTTTTCTTCTCTTTTTTCTATTTCCTGGCAAACGACGCCGAGTCGACATGACGTTAAACGACAGACTCTTTATTGGCCGAAGGTTCAATTCCCACTTTGTGCGCTTCGTGGTTCGACCTCAAAAGAAAAGGTTTGTCGAGTCATTTGCTGAAGTGTGTATTTATGAGGATCACATGACTGAGCTCTGGTTACATGAATAAGCGGTTACACAACACTGGCTTTGCTTCGCTTGTTCTCTTCCTCTTCTTCCTCTTCCTCTTCTTCTTCCTCTTCTTCTTCCCACGCATTCAAGTTGTAGGGCTGTTGCCATGGAAACCGCTCATTCATTCCTCCTCTCCGGACCATCAGCATTCAGGGTTCGGTGCTGAGGCGGCGTCGACCCCACGAACCATCGCTCGGTTCTTCACCCGGAGCAGGTCGTCCGGGTTTGGAGGCGAAGGAACGTGAGTTCAGAGAGACGGAGGGAGAACTTGATTCGGTGAACAATGGCGAGCTGATGGAAACACAGCTTCCAGGAAAAATCCCAGACGTTGTGGGTGAAAAAAATGCCTGGAATTCTTGTGATCCCGACTTTTGTTTACCTTCGACGACGACGTTTTCATGTGAAAACAATCACGTCTTGGACACATTTAAACACGTTCTTCTCGCACAGATTGAAGCTTCGTTTTGATATTTTTGAGATAATCCAAGGAACGACTGCGATTGTCGACGAGAAGCTGAACGTTAAGAATAACTGGATCGATGCTGAGTCACGACGTCATTTTGAATCAAATCAACGAAAAAATGTCCAACATAGAGAAAGAAACTTTTATTATCTTCTTAATTTAATCAGCGTTTGTTTTA
>NC_141833.1:22315449-22355449 GCF_982586985.1 Callionymus lyra
TGATACAATAGAGTCAAACATCACAACAACACACACTGATGATACAATAGAGTCAAACATCACCACAACACACTGATGATACAATAGAGTCCAACAACACAACACACACACTGATGATACAATAGAGTCAAACATCAAAACAACACACACTGATGATACAATAGAGTCCAACGACACACACTGATGATACAATAGAGTCAAACATCACAACAACACTCACTGATGATACAATAGAGTCAAACATCACAACAACACACTGATGATACAATAGAGTCCAACAACACAACACACACACTGATGATACAATAGAGTCAAACATCACAACAACACACACTGATGATACAATAGAGTCAAACATCACCACAACACACTGATGATACAATAGAGTCCAACAACACAACACACACACTGATGATACAATAGAGTCAAACATCAAAACAACACACACTGATGATACAATAGAGTCCAACGACACACACTGATGATACAATAGAGTCAAACATCGCAACAACACACACTGATGATACAATAGAGTCAAACATCACAACAACACACACTGATGATACAATAGAGTCAAACATCACAACAACACACACTGATGATACAATAGAGTCAAACATCACAACAACCCACACTGATGATACAATAGAGTCAAACATCACAACAACACACACTGATGATACAATAGAGTCCAACAACACAACACACACACTGATGATGCAATAGAGTCAAACATCACAACAACACACTGATGATACAATAGAGTCCAACAACACAACACACACGCTGATGATACAATAGAGTCAAACATCACAACAACACACACTAATGATACAATAGAGTCCAACAACACAACACACACACTGATGATACAATAGAGTCAAACATCACAACAACACACACTGATGATACAATAGAGTCAAACATCACAACAACACACACTGATGATACAATAGAGTCAAACATCACAACAACACACACTGATGATACAATAGAGTCAAACATCACAACAACACACACAAGCTGATGATAGGAGTCTACTGACTCCTTTAAGAAACATCTTAAGACGTTTCTATTTGTTCAGGCTTTTCCTTGAATTTCTCGAACTCCTGTGTTGTTCTCAGTATTATCTTGATCTTTAAAGTATGTACTTTTTTGAGTATTGTTTTGATTGTTTAAGCGCTTTGTGACCCTGGTCTCGAAAAGCGCTATATAAATAAATATTACTTACTTACAATAGAGCCCAACGACACAACACACACACTGATGATACAATAGAGTCAAACATCACAACAACACACACTGATGATACAATAGAGTCAAACATCACAACAACACACTGATGATACAATAGAGTCCAACGACACAACAACACACAGTGAGGATACAATAGAGTCCAACAACACACACACTGATGATACAATAGAGCCCAACACCACAACACACACACAGATAATACAATAGAGTCAAACATCACAACAACACACACACTGATGATACAATAGAGTCCAACAAATACAACAACACACACTGATGATACAATAGAGTCAAACATTACAACAACACACACACTGATGATACAATAGAGTCCAACAAAAACAACAACACACACTGATAATACAATAGAGTCAAACATCACAACAACACACACTGATGATACAATCGAGTCCAACGAAACAACACACACTGATGATACAATAGAGTCCAAAAAATGAGTAGTTTTTTTTTGTTTGTTCATTTTTAAAATGAAAACAAACGACAGAATATTCGTCCGTATTTAAATGTTTGTTAATACAGATCAAATGAAGAAAAGTAGTTTGTTTGGTAACAGTATTTAAATACGTCTGAGGCGAGTATTTAAACTTCCTTTAAATACATGTTATTGAAAAACTATCACGTTTGGGAACTGAACGAATGATGGATTAAAATGAATTATTAATAATATACATTAATTGTTATGACGACAAACACACTCGTCCTCCTCAGACGCTTTTGAATCGGTTCACGAAACAAGGAAAGACTTGTTACATTAAAAAGTTCAAGTCGTAACAAAATGTTCTTCGTAGTCGATTAGTTTCAGTTTTTAATGCCTTCAGTTTGTTTTTCCTAAAGCGTTCTATAAATATAAATAACTTTCTTCTTCTTACTTGACGATCGTCTGCTCTTTTTTTGTCAAAAGTATTGACAAAGTATCAATACTTATATGTATTTATTTTCACCTCATTCATCCTCAAAATATTGTTTTTTAATTTTCTGCACTTTAAACGTTAAGCTTGTTCTTAAAGTTACATGTTTTGTGGTTTTAATTATAAATTTTTATATTTATTTGTTCTGTTAATTGTTATAACAACAAGTTAATGTAAAAAAGTAGCAGTATAAGTAGTAGTAGAATTAGTAGAACAAGTATAAGTAGTAAAATTAGTCGTAAAAGTAGAAGTATAAGAAGTAGTAGAATTAGTAGTAGATTTTTTAATCAAGATATTCAAAGAGTAAGTTCTATCATGATAATTTTCTAATCTTTGTTCAGTGGAAACTATCCTCAAACACACACACACACACACACACACACACACACACACACACACACAGACTGATTCATCGGGTGGCAACAGATCATTATGGGATGTTCGTGAACATCCAGGTTTGTTTTGTTTTTTTCCATTGAGACACAAAACGTTCTCTGCAGCTCGACCAGAGCGTGGGTCGTGTTACATTCAGGGACAGTAAGGAAACCACGATGACGCGAGACCTAAAGTGTATTAATAAACACAAACACTCCTAAAGTGTATTAACAAACACAAACACTCTTTATTGGAGTCAATGAAGCGGATCCTTCAGGGTTCAGGGTCAATAACCGCACCGTCACCGTTAGATAACAAGTATGTGCTGAGCCAGGAGGTAAATAAAACTATCAAGTTCAGTTGATAATGTTCTCTTTATGATCAGTTACATATTAATATAAAACTTTAAAACCTTCAATCACGAGACAAAAACATGTTTAGAAACAATGAATAATATGACTAAACATTCAGTGAAATCATAAACAAATATTATTAGAAGTATATCTCGCTTCATTCTCTTACATACATGTAAGTTTAAATATATATTATTATATTTTAAAGTTCGAATAAAACTGTATATTGTTTGTTTACATCCGGACAAGCCGAGTCGCCAGGACAGTCAATAGATAAATTCAAAGATAAATACACGAAGGATGTATTTTTAAAAATCAAATTAAATAGTTTTAGAGAAAATATTGGTTAAAAAAAATAAATAGACTCTAATATAAATAAATGAAGGGACGCGGCTGGCCTCTAGAGGGCGCCATCTTTGGTACGTTTGAATAAAAATAACCGACAAACCATCACCAGTCCACGAATGACGCTCGTAAATCCCAAAAACGTGTCGCACAAACGAGAGGTTCTTCACGTTGTCACTCGTTGGATTGTTTATATTTTGGATTTAAAAGCCGCTACGTGCGCGCATTGAAAGACGTCTTCGGGGTTAGCTGAACGTGTTAGCCACCGCCGATGCTAACGATGGGATGCAGACACGGACGCGACTGAAATGACACAAACTCTCCATATTCACCTTCTGTTCGCAGCCACGCGGCGCCGTCGAGCAGCGACGAGGATTGTCGTCAGTCTTCTGCCATTTTTCCAGCCGCGAAAAGTCCTTAAAAATCCCCCTGACGTGTCCGACGCTGGACCATAGTGGCTCTGTGATGGTGCGCGCGCGCAGTCCGCCCCGGAGGAGTTCTGTCCGAACCCCTCTCTGACGTAAGGAAAACGTGTTATACTATGCGCACGATTAAATCAAATATACTATTTATTTTTACACTAAAATAGTTAATTCACACGTGCGATATCGGATACGATGTTGATATTAATTACTGTAATTAATTAACGCGGACTTAAACAAGTTAGTCAGAAAATCGGGGGGGTTTTTTTACGTGAATCTCTCTGTGAACTAAATACTTATTATCTTAATCGTTAAAATAAATTAAAATTGTTCTTTTTTTTTTCTTTTCAAATAGTATTATATATATTTCTGTCAAAAATATTTCGAGGCAAAGTGCGCGTCATCTGAAGCGGGTTTTTGTTGATTCGAAGTTTCCGCTGCTCTGACCTTTGACCTCGACGACTCATGATCCAGTTAGATTATCGATCATGATTTCCAAGAAATGCCCAGTTTAATCTACAACAAGAGGTCGTGACGTCATTACCTGACTGACTCACGTGACTTTCATTCCCAGTGGAAAAAACTGAAGTAAAGTTTTAGTTCCTAGTGAAGGTAGAGAAGAAGAAAAAAAAAATCAAGGTCGCTGAAGCACTTTTTATTCCAGGAGAGTCAAAAAACCACAAACCAGGAACTTTCTTTTACCACAAAATGTCCGTTTTTGAACCAGAAATATGACATTCTTGACTCGTCTTCCTCTTTTAACTCGTTCTCTCTCTCTGGCTCCGTGAGACCTGGACGAACCTGCTGTAAACTCCCTCAAGTGTTGACAGAACAGACACTTGTATTTACACATAAAAGCAACAAAGCTGTAAAACAAACTTCTTTTTTTTTTTTCTCAATGAAAGAGTTGATTTATTTTTTCAAACTCACTTCCTCTAGTCGTGTCGCAACACTTGACCTTTGACACGACCTTTGGCGAGGAGGAACCCGAGCGGCTCGTCATCGTCGTCGTCGTCGTCCAGCAGGGGGCGCTCTAGTCCTTCTTCTCCTCCTCCTCGGGGTTGTAGACGCTGACGGTGAAGGCGCCGGCCTCCTCGCCGTACTTGTTCCTCACCATCAGCGCGTACTTGCCGGAGTCGGCGGTGGTGACGGCGTCGATGGCGATGCTGGCGAACTTGGCGTGTTCGAACTTCAGCGTGTAGTGAGCGTCGGACACGATGGGCTTGTCGTTCTTCACCCACCAGACCTCCGGCGCCGGCTCACCCCACACGTTGCCCGTCAGGTTCAGGGACTGTGGGAAGGGGAGACGGAGGGGTCAGGGGTCAGGGGTCAGGGGTCAGAGGTCAGAGGTCGAGCGAGATGGGGGGGTTTACCTTGCCCTCCTGGATGGCGACCACGTCTGGCAACCCACCGATCACGCGGGCGCGGTCTAGACAGGAAGTGAGCGAGTGGAGAGGAAAGAGTTCAACCGTCAGCAAGAAAACACGTTTGAAGACGAGAATAACATCCGATGAATCTATGGTGATGTGAAAGTATTTGACGAAGTACTCGACAAGTACTCAAAAGTACGACTGAAACGTCTACACCATCACGTGAAGAACGACTGACGTGAAGACGTTCAAATGAAGTGAAGAAGGTTGAGAAGAAGAAGAAAAGAAGAAAAGGAAGAAAAAGGGAAAAGTTGAAAAAGAAGAAGAAGAAGAAGTTGAATAAGTAGTAAAAGTAAACATAGAATTAGAAGTACAATTATTAGAAGTAAAAGTAGTAGTATAATAAGTAGTAAAAGCAGTAGTAGAATTAGTAGTAAAAGTAGAAGTAAAAGTAGTAGTAGGATTAGTAGTACAAGTAAAAGTAGTAAAAGTAGTACTAGAATTAGTAGTAAAAGTATTAGTAGAATTAGTAGTACAAGTATAAGTAGTAAAGGTAGTAGTGAATTAGTAGTAAAAGTAGTAGAAGAATTAGTAGTACAAGTAAAAGTAGTAAAAGTAGTACTAGAATTAGTAGTAAAAGTATTAGTAGAATTAGTAGTACAAGTATAAGTAGTAAAGGTAGTAGTGAATTAGTAGTAAAAGTAGTAGTAGAATTAGTAGTACAAGTAAAAGTAGTAAAAGTAGTACTAGAATTAGTAGTAAAAGTATTAGTAGAATTAGTAGTACAAGTATAAGTAGTAAAGGTAGTAGTGAATTAGTAGTAAAAGTAGTAGTAGAATTAGTAGTACAAGTAAAAGTAGTACTAGAATTAGTAGTAAAAGTAGTAGTAGGATTAGTAGTACAAGTAAAAGTAGTACTAGAATTAGTAGTAAAAGTAGTAGCAGAATTAGTAGTACAAGTACAAGTATAAGTAGTAGTAGAATAAGAAGAAAATTAGAAGTAGAATTAGTCGTAACAGCACAAGTATAAGTAGTAGTATACTTATTAGTACAAGTATAAGTAGTAAAGGTAGTAGTGAATTAGTAGTAAAAGTAGTAGTAGAATTAGTAGAACACATACAAGTATAAGTAGTAGTAGAATTATTAGTACAAGGATAAGTAGTAAAACTAGTAGTATTATAAGTAGTAAAGGTATAATAGAAGAAGTAGTAGTATAAGTAGTAAAGGTAGAAGTAGAAGTAGTAGTATAAGTAGTAAATGTATAAGTAGAAATAGTAGTATAAGTAGTAAAGGTATAAGTAGTTGTAGTATAAGTAGACAAAAGTGTTTCTAAAGTTGATCAAATGTAATATTTGTCCAGTATTCTCTAAACATACATGACATTATTACCTTTAAGAGTTTCTTTAAAAGTCAATATTGTTTCATTCAAAGTAACTTAAAACTGTGAAAGTAGCTCAAATATTTAGAAATACACGATAAATATGTAAAAGATGTTTTTACTACATTTAAAAAAGACACTAATTAAAGACTTCTCTGAGTGAGAAGCTGTGTTTCAGTACACAGTTTTACTGAGTTTGTGTTTTTAAATACATGAGTTTCGAAGTATAAGAGTCAAGAAGTAGTTCCTGGACGAACATGTTCTGGAAGTAAAAATATACTTTTTGAATGTTCTCTTGATTATTATCCACTGGAATGACGTTTAGAAACTCATTTATCCCTTGTGTTATATCAGGGTCAAGGTGACCCGGAGGCCCGAGAACAAACGTGTTTGTGGTATCCCTTGTGTTGTCTCTGAGTCAGGGTAACCCGGAGGCTTAAAAACAAATGTGTTTGTGGTATCCCTTGTGTTGTCTCTGGGTCAAGGTGGCCCGGAGGCCCGAGAACAAACGTGTTTGTGGTATCCCTTGTGTTGTCTCTGAGTCAGGGTAACCCGGAGGCTTAAAAACAAATGTGTTTGTGGTATCCCTTGCGTTTTCTCTGGGTCAAGGTGGCCCAGAGGCCCGAGAACAAACGTGTTTGTGGTATCCCTTGTGTTGTCTCTGGGTCAAAGGTGAAAGTCCTCCATGACTTCCATAAATACATATGCAGTGGTGGAGGTCGTTGACCTCTGGAAGGAACCGTCACTCACTTCTCTCAGCGATGGCCGCCGCCCTGACGAGGAGATGGAGAGACATGTCAGAGAAGGTCACATGACAGGAAGTGTGTTCTGATGGATCAAATATAGACGCAGGAAGTTGAAGGTCGTGGACTCACTTGAGTCTCTGGAATTCTTCAAACGCCTCCTCCCAGGCTGAGGAGCAGAGGTCGGGGTTAAAGGGAGAAGGTCAGAGAGTCAAGGTCGCTCACCTCGTCCGGACAGATCGAAGACGCGCTTCACGCCGTCCTTGCCGTCGAACACGTCGATGGTGTATTTTCCCTTGTCCTTCTCCGTGGGCTCGTTGATCTGCAGCCACAGCTGCTCACCTGTCACACCTGGCTTCACGCGCTCGGAGGACGCCATCTTGGCGTCTCTGATGGAGACGAAGAGTCATGACACGTTTGATTGACACGTTTGATCGACACGTTTGATCGACACGTTTGATTGACACGTTTGATCGACACGTTTGATCGACACGTTTGATTGAATAGAACGACTTTTGATCGTCCATGAGCTTCAAACACTGATTTATACTGTGATCGTTATTATTATTATTATTGTTATTATTATTATTATTAGTATTGTTATTGTTATTATTATTATTATTATTATTATTATTATTATTGTTATTGTTATTATTATTATTATTATTATTATTATTATTATTATTATTATTGTTATTATTATTATTATGTTCAGACTGAGATTTATTAAACATCGTCTTCAGCATATAAATTAAAAATATATTTACAAATAAATGTATTATTTATTTGTAAATATATTTTTAAATATATTTACAAATATATTTGTAATTTTTTTTTTTTAAATATTCATGAATATATTTTTTAAAGAAAGAGTAATTTATTTGTAAATATATTTAAGAATATATTTAAAAAACAAAATATAATTTATTTATGATATATATATAAGTAAATTTATTTAAAAACAAAATATAATTTATTTATAATATATATATAAGTAAATATATTTAAAAACAAAATATAATTTATTTATAATATATACATAAGTAAATATATTTAAAAACAAAATATAATTTATTTATAATATATATATAAGTTAATATATTTAAAAAACAAAATATAATTTATTTATAATATATATATAAGTAAATATATTTAAAAACAAAATATAATTTATTTATAATATATACATAAGTAAATATATTTAAAAACAAAATATAATTTATTTATAATATAGATATAAGTAAATATATTTAAAAAACAAAATATAATTTATTTATAATATATATAAGTAAATATATTTAAAAACAAAATGTAATTTATTTGTAAATATATTCTTAATTATATTTAAAAACAAAATGTAATTTATTTGTAAATATACTTGTAAATATATTTACAAATAAATTACATTTTGTTTTTAAATATATTTAAGAATATATATATTATAAATAAATTATATTTTATTTTTTAAATATATTCTTAAATATATTTACAAATAAATGATAAATATATTTATCATTTATTTGTAAATATATATTTACAAATAAATTACTCTTTCTTTGAAAATATATTTGTGAATATTTAAAAAAAATAAATTACAAATATATTTATAAATATATTTAAGAATATATTTACAAACAAATTACAAATAAATTACTTTAAAAAATATAAATATATATATTTAAGAATGTATTTACAAATAAATGACTGTTAAAAAATATATATATATTTAAGAATGTATTTTCAAATAAATTACAAATATATTTATAAATATATTTAAGAATATATTTACAAACAAATTACAAATAAATTACTTTAAAAAATATAAATATATATATTTAAGAATGTATTTACAAATAAATTACTGTTAAAAATATATATATATTTAAGAATGTATTTTCAAATAAATTACAAATATATTTAAAAATATATATTAAACATATTCTTAAATATATTTTAAAATATCTGTGGATTAGAGTTCATCGGTTTTAATACACCTTAAAAAAGTTACTTACATTTTTTTTTTTTAAATCCTGTTTTGCAAAAATTTCTGAAAAATATATTTTAAATGTCTAAAAAATAAAAAACTCGCAGTAAAAACCTCTTCCGTGTTTCAGTGACGGAGCGACAACAGGAAGTGAAAGTGAATCTTCCTTCAAAACTGACTCAACCTCTGATGTTTCTGTGATTGATTTGATTGTAAACTGTCGTCATGACAACATGGTACTTGCTTCAAAAACACAATAATGTTCAGGTACTGGTTCGTACTTGTACATCCAGCTGACGCGCTGCTCCTCGTTGTAGTACGTGACCTCGGAGTACAGGACGATGCCGTGTTCGCTGCTCACGACCTTGACCTCCGTGGAGGAGTTTGCTGCGACACATGTTGTCGTTAGAGATTGAACACGCGTGTGCGGAGGTCGACTCACCGATGACCCGGAACAGCTCGTTCATCACCACCTGGTAGCCTGAGGAAACAACAGTGGATTCATTGACGTTTGAAACCTCATTTTTCATTGAAATATCATGTTTTTTTTAAGTATTTTTCAAAATATATAATGTAAATAAATCTTTTCTATATTGAAAGGTTTTTTGAAAAAACATTTTTTATCCAATAATTGTTATATTTAAAATTCCTTTTTTAAAATTGATATTATATATCAAATATATTATATATATAGTTTTTTTTTTAATTTGTAGCCTTTAAAAAATCAACATAAAATGTTGATATAATGAATTACATTTTTCACAGTTTATTACATTTAACATTTTTATATGAATTTTTTTTAATTTTCTTTTACAGTTTATTATTATAATTTAATGTCAATATTAATAATTATTGCAAAATTCCACTAAAAACAAAATCAACAATTAATATAAACAAATTAAAGAATGTAATAGTAAAAAAAAAATGCTTAAAAAACATTAAATACTTCAAAATTTTGGGCAATTAATTTTATTTACTAATTAAAATATATAATTTCTACATTATATATATATCAAAATAATTTATTTTTTGTTTCTTTTCCTTAATAAAATTGTTTGAAAAAAAACAATATAAAAATTATAGAATTTAAATATATATATAAAAAAGTGAATTGCTTAAAAAAACACTGAAATAGTTAAGAATTGTTTTAAATAAATGGTTTAAAAAACTAAATGTAACCTTTAATGTAGAAATTATATAATTGAATTAGTAAAAAATAGTAATTGCCCAAAAAAAACCAAATAATTATGAAAGTAATCAATGTTTTTCAAGCAATTAAGTTATTATGATATAATTAATTAATTAATTTTTTTTTTTTAACATTAAAGGTTGAATTTATTTTGATTTAAAAAAACAAACAATTTATTTAAAAAAAAATTAAAAATTATTTCTTTAATTTATTTAATTAAATGGTTTGAAAAATAAAATAAAATAATTAAAAAATAGAATAGAAAATAGAATAGATAATATTCATCCCCAGAGGGGAAACACACTTTTACAACAGCACAGTTGAAAAAAATAAAGTGCAAGAAAAAAGAAATAATAAAAGAGATAATACAAAATAAAATAAAAACGATCTTAAGAATATACAAATTATTTACAAAATTAGAAATATGACACTATTAACAAAATAAAATAGAATAAAAATAAAATAAAATAGAAATAAAAAACGGAAAAAAATAAAATAAAAAACACACGAGAAGAAAAACACACTACGGATTAGCATCAGGATATTTAAAGTAGAGAGTTAAATATCCTGATTTTTAAAAAGTAATTGAGTAACAATAATAAATATTAAATAATAAATGAATAACAATAAATAATGAGTAACAATGGAATATAAAACATGGCGTCTCTTCACCTGCGTCCGTGAGGTCGAAGCGACTCGTGTCTCGTCCTCGGTCGTCCTGCAGGAAAACCTCGTAAATGCCGGCGTCCGCCCTGGAGATCTGGAAGGTTTGGACTCGAGTTAGCGTTGGTTCTGCAGCATCGGCGTCAACAACAACAACAACAACAACAACAACAACAACAACAGCAGAAAAAAGCCAGAGCTTTTCTCTGGCCCAGGATGCTTTGGGCCTGAACGTGAATCATAGGCGAGAACTTATGTCCAGACTTTGGCTCTCGGCGTCGCAGCAGCATCGTCGACCGGCGGCTTTTTTCTCTCTCGCTCTCTCAGTTTGTCCTGCTTATTAACCCACTGTGGATCAGACAGACGACAGATTAGACGGAGCCAGGAGTGGCGATGAACAGGCCGTCCCTCCGAACATGCGCCGTCCCTCCCCTCGGTCAGTGATGGTCACGTGACGAGAGAGTGTTAATGATGGAGATGATGAGGCGCACGAGTCGCAGGTGACGACGGTGAGAACCAGAGCCGAAGAAATCCATCTGGATCCTTCAGTTTTATTTATTTAAATGCTTTTTAAAAAATTAATCTAAATTAATTCAACCTTTTATGTAGAAATTGTATAATTTAATTATTTAAAAAATATTAATTGCTTACAAAACATTCAAATAAAAAAACAAAACTTTTGAAATGTTCAATTTTCTTAATTAAATGGTATAACAAATACAATTAATTCAACTTTTAATATAGAAATTATAGAATTTAATTATTAAAAATATATTAATTGCTTAAAAAACATTCAAATAAAAAACAAAAACTTTTGAAATGTTCAATTTTCTTTATTAAATGGTATAACAAATAAAATTAATTCAACCTTTAAAATATAAATTATAAATTTAATTATTAAAAATATATTAATTGCTTAAGAAAACATTGTTATAAATTTTTTTTAAAAAAACAACAATTTTCTTAATTAAATGTTTGTTTTTTAAAGAAAATCGAAATTAATTCAACCTTTGATATAAAAATGATGGAATTTAATTATTCAAAAAATGTGAGTTGCTTGAAAAAACATTAAAATATTTAAGATTTTTTTTAATTAAATGGTTTAAAAAACAAAAATATATTCAACCTTTAATGTAGAAATTACATAATTTAATATGTAAAAAATATGAATTGCTTAAAAAACATTCAAATAAAAAACAAAACTTTTGAAATGTTCAATTTTCTTAATTAAAAGGTATAACAAATAAAATTAATTCAACCTTTAATATAGAAATTATAGAATTTAATTATTAAAAATATATTAATTGCTTAAAAAACATTCAAATAAAAAACAAAACTTTTGAAATTTTCAATTTTCTTAATTAAATGGTATAACAAATACAATTAATTCAACCTTTAAAATAGAAATTATAGATTTAATTATTAAAAATATATTAATTGCTTAAGAAAACATTGTTATAAAAAAAAAAAAAATTCAATTTTCTTAATTAAATGTTTGTTTTTTAAAGAAAATCGAAATTAATTCAATCTTTGATATAAAAATGATGGAATTTAATTATTAAAAAAATGTGAGTTGCTTGAAAAAAAATATTTAAGAATTTTTTTAATTAAATGGTTTAAAAAACAAAAATACATTCAACCTTTAATGTAGAAATTACATAATTTAATATGTAAAAAATATGAATTGCTTAAAAAACATTCAAATAAAAAACAAAAACTTTTGAAATGTTAAAATTTTCTTAATTAAATGGTATAACAAATAAAATTAATTCAACCTTTAATATAGAAATTATAGAATTTAATTATTTAAAAAATATTAATTGCTTAAAAAACATTCAAATAAAAAACAAAACTTTTGAAATATTCAATTTTTTTAATTAAATGGTATAACAAATACAATTAATTCAACCTTTAATATAGAAATTATAGAATTTAATTATTAAAAATATATTAATTGCTTAAGAAAACATTGTTATATATATTAAAAAAAAAAAAATCAATTTTCAATTTTCTTAATTAAATGTTTGTTTTTTAAAGAAAATCGAAATTAATTCAACCTTTGATATAAAAATGATGGAATTTAATTATTCAAAAAATGTGAGTTGCTTGAAAAAAAATATTTAAGAATTTTTTTAATTAAATGGTTTAAAAAACAAAAATACATTCAACCTTTAATGTAGAAATTACATAATTTAATAAGTAAAAAATATTAATTGCTCAAAAAACATTGTAATAAAAAACAAACATTTTGAAAAGGTTCAATTTTCTTAATTAAATGGTATATAAAAGAGTTTTTTTTTATTAAATGGTTTAAAAAACTAAAATTAATTCAACCTTTAATATAGAAATTATAGAATTTAATTGTTAAAAATATATTAATTGCTTAAGAAAACATTGTTATAAAAAAAAAAAAAAAAAAAAAAAATTCAATTTTCTTAATTAAATGTTTGTTTTTTAAAGAAAATCGAAATTAATTCAACCTTTGATATAAAAATGATGGAATTTAATTATTAAAAAAATGTGAGTTGCTTGAAAAAACATTAAAATATTTAAGATTTTTTTTAATTAAATGGTTTAAAAAACAAAAATACATTCAACCTTTAATGTAGAAATTACATAATTTAATTAGTAAAAAATATTAATTGCTCAAAAAACATTGTAATAAAAAACAAACATTTTGAAAAGGTTCAATTTTCTTAATTAAATGGTATATAAAAGAGTTTTTTTTTATTAAATGGTTTAAAACTAAAATTAATTCAACCTTTAATATAGAAATTATAGAATTTAATTATTAAAAATACATTAATTGCTTAAGAAAACATTGTTATAAATAAAATAAATAAATACATTTTCAATTTTCTTAATTAAATGTTTGTTTTTTAAAGAAAATCGAAATTAATTCAACCTTTGATATAAAAATGATGGAATTTAATTATTAAAAAAATGTGAGTTGCTTGAAAAAAAAAGTTTAAGAATTTTTTTAATTAAATGGTTTAAAAAACAAAAATACATTCAACCTTTAATGTAGAAATTACATAATTTAATTAGTAAAAAATATTAATTGCTCAAAAAACATTGTAATAAAAAACAAACATTTTGAAAAGGTTCAATTTTCTTAATTAAATGGTATATAAAAGAGTTTTTTTTTATTAAATGGTTTAAAAAACTAAAATTAATTCAACCTTTAATATAGAAATTATAGAATTTAATTATTAAAAAGAAATGTGAATTGCTTGAAAAAACATTGAAATATTTAAGTTAAAAACAATTTTTTAAGCAATTTATATCTTTTTACTAATTAAATTGTATAGCTTTTAAATTAAAGGTTGAATTTATTAAGATATTTTTTAAAACGTTTAATTAAGAAAAATTGAATAATTTCAGAATAATTTCTTTTTTATTTCCATTTTTTTTTTTATTAATGGTTTCCTCTTCTATAAGAATAAAAAATACAATTTGCTATTTTCGTTCATCAGTGGAGGAGTAATAGACAATAATTGGAATAAAAATATATTGTAATTTCATCATATTTTGGTCGAAACATTTTGGTTTTTGTTTGATTTTAGAAAATTTCAAAAACATTTCTATCATCAAGTATAGTATAGGTCAAAAACTGTGTAGTATAAAATATAAATATCAAACAAATGGACTCTTTAGGGACCAAACATGAGTTCAGCACCAGCGTCACATGTGAGCGTGCGTCAGAGAGGGACGGTTGAAATAAGCTAAGACTATCAAAAGCTGTCAATCATGCATCTTAGCCTCTACGCTCCACAGTCCTGATGTGAACGTCTCGCCCTGAGTGACCCCCGACCTTTCCGATGTTGAAGGTCAACACGCCGTCCTGGCTCTCGATCTTCTCGGCGCCCTCGTCGCCCTCGCAGATCTCGATGGCGTCCTTTGACCAGACCACCTCCGTCTCGGCTCGGATGTTCCCGATCTGTCGGGCGAGACGATTGGGTTTAGGACGGACGGGTGAGGACGGATGGGTGAGGATGGATGGGTGAGGACAGACAGGGAAGGACGGACGGGTGAGGACGGATGGGTGAGGACGGACGGGTGAGGACAGACAGGGAAGGACGGACGGGTGAAGACAGACAGGGGAGGACGGACGGGTGAGGACGGATGGGTGAGGATGGACGGGTGAGGACAGACGGGTGAGGACGGATGGGTGAGGATGGACGGGTGAGGACAGACAGGGAAGGACGGACGGGTGAAGACAGACAGGGGAGGACGGACGGGTGAGGACGGATGGGTGAGGATGGACGGGTGAGGACAGACAGGGAAGGACGGACGGGTAGAGACAGACAGGGGAGGACGGACAGGTGAGGACGGATGGGTGAGGACAGACGGGTGAGGACGGACGGGTGAGATCAGACGGGTGAGGACGGACAGTTGAGGAAGGATAGGTGAGGACGGACGGGTGAGGACAGACAGGGAAGGACAGACGGGTGAGGACAGACGGGTGAGGACGGACGGGTGAGGATGGACAGGTGAGGATGGATGGGTGAAGACGGACGGGTGAGGACAGACAGGTGAGGACAGACAGGTGAGGACAGACAGGGGAGGACAGACGGGTGAGGACAGACAGGTGAGGACAGACAGGGAAGGACAGACGGGTGAGGACAGACGGGTGAAGACAGACAGGGGAGGACAGACAGGGGAGGACGGACGGGTGAGGACGGACAGGTGAGAACGGACGGATGAGGACGGACGGGTGAGGACAGACGGGTGAAGACAGACAGGGGAGGACAGACAGGGGAGGACGGACGGGTGAGGACGGACAGGTGAGGACGGACGGGTGAGGACAGACAGGGGAGGACAGACGGGTGAAGACAGACAGGGGAGGACAGACAGGGAAGGACAGACAGGGGAGGACGGACAGGTGAGGACGGACAGGTGAGGACGGACGGGTGAGGACAGACAGGGGAGGACAGACAGGGGAGGACAGACGGGTGAAGACAGACAGGTGAGGACGGACAGGTGAGGACGGACGGGTGAAGACGTCCAACTAGTTTCTTACTCTGCACGTCAGCAACACGTCGCAGGCCGACGTCACGGCGAAGCTCAAGTACTCCACGAAGTGAGGACCTGCAGCAGATCCACGTCAAGTTCTGGACCAGGATCTCCAGGAGAGAATCCTACCTTGTTTGCGGAGCCACTCGGCGTGTTCGAACTGAGATTTCTTCTGGAGCTCCCGGAACTCTGATTGACAAATGATTGACAGTTTAAAACCTTAGATCACAAACTAACATCTTTATTTAAACTATTGTTGCCGTCAGTGACGTTATAAATGTGTTTGAATTAGAATTAAATATTATAATTCTTCAAGGGCCACTTTAAATTCTGTGAATATTGTTAGGGACCGTCAAGTAAAACGAAAAACGAGAAAATCCCTTTAAAAAAAAGGACATTTGTCATTAGGTCGTGACATTTATTAAGATAAATAAACTGTAATTTTATTCTTGTATATATGAGTTTCTTTTTTTTGTTTGTTTAATATATACTCAAAAAATTACACACAAAAAGGAGGGGAAAATAAACACAGTCAAAGGGCCGCATGTGGCCCCCGGGCCAGGTCTGTTTTATGCCGTGACCTTCAAGAACATCAAGCGAAATATGACGAAAACACAAAAATGTAACGTGTCTTTTCCTGTGTTTCCGTTACTGCTTTGTTTTCCTTTAAGTTCTGGTTTTAATTTTTACCTTTTTGTATTTTGTAGTGACTCTCGTGCCTTGCTTTGGTTTTCTTGGACTTCTGGTTTTTAATTGGACTCGTAAAGACTGAGATTTGATATACTCTGAACTTTGGACGCCATCTTGTGGACGTTTTGTGTGTTACATTGTGTTTTTTGTGTGATTACTGAACCGTCTTTCTTGAACCTCCTGGTAACTTATTATCCTTCGCTTCTGGGTCACCTTTGCTAACTGATCCGCTACAAAATGAGTATATATAACTTAAATAATTAAAAAAAATTAAAATATAATTATAGCATATACTAATAATAATAATTATAATAACAGAAAACAAAGAATAATAATAAAATTGATCGTTTTTTACATGAAGTTTTACATTTTCCTCACAGTTTATATCATGAATGTTATGAAGCGATCAAGCAAAAAATGAAAATTATGAAATAATGGAATCACTAAAATAAAAAATAGTTCAAATAAAACCTAAAGCTAAATTGGTTAAAACTATCATTCCATTGTATTTTATAAAACTTCCAAAAATATGATGCAAAAGCACTTTTTAAGATATTTTTATATTGACTTTCATCTTTTTGAGGAGCAATAAATACTCAAAAGTCTGGAAATAAAAGCTCTGTAGTCATGAGTTGAACGAGTAAAGAATAATACAAATAAATAATATATAAAATAAAAAGCATTTAATTATAATAAATAAAAGTCAAAGGTCTGATTTAATTGGTCAAAATAATCATAATATGGATCTGAATTTTGTTAACCTAAAAAAAAACATACTCGATTGGATTCATCATTGAAACTCATCAATACTTGAAATATATTAAACATTACTTTTAACAAAAAAGAGCCTCAATTTAAGATTAAACTACTTTTTCCTCGAGGGCCACATTTTATACATCGACAGTCATGAGGGGCCGTCAAGCAAAAATAAATACAGGCGTGTAAACTATAAATAAATCTGCTAGAATTAATATTGAAAAAAAAAGAAGTACTTCCTTTCCAAATTTTTTTAATATATATATTATATATATTATATATATATATATATAATATATATTTATTTATTTACTTGAATCATTCGAAGGTCATTAAATAATGATAAAAATGAAGATAAAGCAGCGACAAAAGTCCTTGAACATAAACCCTATTATCATATTTAAAGACTGGTAATGAAAAATAGAACTCAAAATAATAATAATATAATAATTTAAAGTTACTTCAAGATCTTTGAAGATATCTTTGACCACGAGGGCCATAAACTATCCAGGGGCCGCACTTCAGATGCATAGTAGAACCCCTGGCGACACTTTACTTTTATATCATAATAATAATTCATTTTAATTATTATTTTTATTTATTTACAAGGCACCAATACACGTATATGTTTGTATTTTTGTTTCCTTTTATGTCTTTTATTTTGCGCTACACTTTATAATATAATGTAATGTGTGAATATAATAATAATACATTTAAAAAGTCCTAAAAATCACTTCCTCTACTAATCAAACGTGAGTCACAGTTGTCATTGGTGGTCGTTTGCTGCCCCCACATGGACAAACATCGAAACTACATCAAAAGCGTGTTCATAGAAGCATAAACAACAAACAAACACGTGATAAAAACCATTAGAGAAGAATCTCACCTTCACCGATCAGCACCAGACTCGTGGTTCCCTTCGCTTTCCCGTCCACCAGGTTGAAGGTGAAGGTTCCCTCGTCGCTGACCTCCAGGGAGTCCATGAACATCTCGATGATGCCGCTGGACTTGTCGAAGCTCATGGAGTATTTCTTGAAGGAGACGAACGTCAGTCCAGGACACAGGAAGTGATGAGAAACATCTACCTGTCCCTGGGTCACGATGACGTCGTTGAACACGTACTCCACGTCGCACGCCGACGAACATTTCTCCACCTGCGTCCAGAACCGGACGCGACCTTTTTCCAGGAGCTCCATGGACATGTCCTGCTTGAAGGGAATCACTGCAGAGAGACGAGGGTTTAGTGTCGAGATCAGAAGGTTTTTAAGAGACTTTCTTCTGACCAGGAAACTTGTGCTCGTGGCTCAGGTCCAGGAGACGCATCAGGCCTGAGGAGACGAGAAGATCACAAACACAAATGATTCAACACGTGAACAAACACAAATGAATGATTCAACACATGAACAAACACAAATTAATGATTCAACACATGAACAAACACAAATTAATGATTCAACACATGAACAAACACAAATGAATGATTCAACACGTGAACAAACACAAATGATTCAACACGTGAACAAACACAAATGAATGATTCAACACGTGAACAAATACAAATTAATGATTCAACACATGAACAAACACAAATGAATGATTCAACACGTGAACAAACACAAATAATTCAACACGTGAACAAATACAAATTAATGATTCAACACATGAACAAACACAAATGAATGATTCAACACGTGAACAAACACAAATGATTCAACACGTGAACAAACACAAATGAATGATTCAACACGTGAACAAATACAAATTAATGATTCAACACATGAACAAACACAAATGAATGATTCAACACGTGAACAAACACAAATAATTCAACACGTGAACAAATACAAATTAATGATTCAACACATGAACAAACACAAATGAATGATTCAACACGTGAACAAACACAAATGATTCAACACGTGAACAAACACAAATGAATGATTCAACACATGAACGAACACAAATTAATGATTCAACACGTGAACAAACACAAATGATTCAACACGTGAACAAACACAAATGATTCAACACGTGAACAAACACAAATGAATGATTCAACACGTGAACAAACACAAATGAATGATTCAACACGTGAACAAACACAAATGAATGATTCAACACGTGAACAAACACAAATGATTCAACACGTGAACAAACACAAATGAATGATTCAACACGTGAACCAACACAAATGAATGATTCAACACATGAACAAACACAAATGAATGATTCAACACGTGAACAAACACAAATGATTCAACACGTGAACAAACACAAATGAATGATTCAACACGTGAACAAACACAAATGAATGATTCAACACGTGAACAAACACAAATGAATGATTCAACACGTGAACAAACACAAATGAATGATTCAACACGTGAACAAACACAAATAATTCAACATGTGAACAAATACAAATTAATGATTCAACACATGAACAAACACAAATGAATGATTCAACAGGTGAACAAACACAAATGATTCAACACGTGAACAAACACAAATGATTCAACACGTGAACAAATACAAATTAATGATTCAACACATGAACAAACACAAATGAATGATTCAACACGTGAACAAACACAAATAATTCAACACGTGAACAAATACAAATTAATGATTCAACACATGAACAAACACAAATGAATGATTCAACACGTGAACAAACACAAATGATTCAACACGTGAACAAACACAAATGGATGATTCAACACATGAACAAACACAAATGAATGATTCAACACGTGAACAAACACAAATGAATGATTCAACACGTGAACAAACACAAATGAATGATTCAACACGTGAACAAACACAAATGAATGATTCAACACATGAACAAACACAAATGAATGATTCAACACGTGAACAAACACAAATGATTCAACACGTGAACAAACACAAATGAATGATTCAACACGTGAACAAACACAAATGAATGATTCAACACGTGAACAAACACAAATGAATGATTCAACACGTGAACAAACACAAATGAATGATTCAACACATGAACAAACACAAATGAATGATTCAACACGTGAACAAACACAAATGAATGATTCAACACGTGAACAAACACAAATGAATGATTTAACACATGAACAAACACAAATGAATGATTCAACACATGAACAAACACAAATTAATGATTCAACACATGAACAAACACAAATGAATGATTCAACACATGAACAAACACAAATTAATGATTCAACACATGAACAAACACAAATGAATGATTCAACACGTGAACAAACACAAATGAATGATTCAACACGTGAACAAACACAAATGAATGATTCAACACATGAACAAACACAAATGAATGTTAGAAAAGTTGTTTATGTTTAAAAGTTAAAAAATAAACAAGTAAATAAATGTTTTTTTTATTACATTTTTGCTGATAATTCAATTAATTAATTCAGTTAATTTTAATGTGTGAGTCACTTGTTTTATTTAACATATCATATTAAAGTCGTTTGTTCTATTCTATACTGTTTCTTTTCAATATATATATATAAAAAAACACACAAAAAAACTATTTGTTTTTACAATCCTGGAAATAAATTCTGATAACACCTCCAGGACTGCAGATGGCGCTGTCACAAAGAATATATGAGTCGTAAAAAAACAATAATTCAAGTTTTGCGTGCTTTTCTCCTTGTTGTGTCTTTAATACAAGGAAATTCATCATGTATGCTGTATTTATGGTTGAATTAAAACATTAAAAAAAGGTCAAACTTTTGACTATTTTATGGAAATGTTGCCCTTTTTTTAAGCATTAAATTATTTTCAAATTGAATTCAATATTTAAAGATTTCGTTTGTTTTTAATTTATTTATTGCAATTAAAATATATATTTTAAATATAGAGTTTGATATTTTAATTTAAGTAATAAACATTTTGACTTCAATATATAAAAACATTTAAAGGTCGAAACTTTTGACTATTTTATGGAAATGTTGCCTTTTTTTAAAGCATTAAATTATTTTCAAATTTGAATATTTAGATATAAAATTAGTTTTTAATTTATTTAATTCAATTAGAATATATATTTTAAATATAATATAATATAATAAACATTTTGACTTCAATATATAAAAAGGTTGTTATAATAGATCATGTGACGATTTGTGACATTTTCTGTATTTAATTCTTTAAATAATAATAATAATTTAACCTTCACTATAGAAATCATTACATTACTTAGAAATAATCTTAAAATGTAACTAAATGTATGAAATATTCTGATGTCACTGATTTACTTCCATATGAAAGTATTTAAACGTAGAAGTTATTGTTGAAACAAAAGTATTTCTGTCCATAAAAACATTTAAAGGTCGAAACTTTTGACTATTTTATGGAAATGTTGCCTTTTTTTTAAGCATTAAATTATTTTCAAATTGAATTCAATATTTAAATATAAAATTATTTTTTTAATTTATTTAATTCAATTAGAATATATATTTTAAATATAATATAATATAATAAACATTTTGACTTCAATATATAAAAAGGTTGTTATAATAGATCATGTGACGATTTTTGACATTTTCTGTATTTAATTCTTTAAATAATAATAATAATTTAACCTTCACTATAGAAATCATTACATTAATTATAAATAAGCTTAAAATGCAACTAAATGTATTATATATTCTGATGTCACTGATTTACTTCCATATGAAAGTATTTAAACGTAGAAGTTATTGTTGAAACAAAAGTATTTCTGTCCATAAAAACATTTAAAGGTCGAAACTTTTGACTATTTTATGGAAATGTTGCCTTTTTTTTAAGCATTAAATTATTTTCAAATTGAATTCAATATTTAAATATAAAATTCGTTTTTAATTTATTTAATTCAATTAGAATATATATTTTAAATATAATATAATAAACATTTTGACTTCAATATATAAAAAGGTTGTTATAATAGATCATGTGACGATTTTTGACATTTTCTGTATTTAATTCTTTAAATAATAATAATAATTTAACCTTCACTATAGAAATCATTACATTACTTAAAAATAATCTTAAAATGCAACTAAATATATGAAATATTCTGATGTCACTGATTTACTTCCATATGAAAGTATTTAAACATAGAAGTTATTGTTGAAACAAAAGTATTTCTGTCCATAAAAACATTAAAAGGTCGAAACTTTTGACTATTTTGTGGAAATGTTGCCTTTTTTTTAAGCATTAAATTATTTTCAAATTGAATTCAATATTTAGATATAAAATTCGTTTTTAATTTATTTAATTCAATTAGAATATATACTTTAAATATAATATAATATAATAAACATTTTGACTTCAATATATAAAAATGTTGTTATAATAGATCATGTGACGATTTGTGACATTTTCTGTATTTAATTCTTTAAATAATAATAATAACTTAACCTTCACTATAGAAATCATTACATTACTTAAAAATATTCTTAAAATGCAACTAAATGTATGAAATATTCTGATGTCACTGATTTACTTCCATATGAAAGTATTTAAACGTAGAAGTTATTGTTGAAACAAAAGTATTTCTGTCCATAAAAACATTTAAAGGTCGAAACTTTTGACTATTTTATGGAAATGTTGCCTTTTTTTTAAGCATTAAATTATTTTCAAATTGAATTCAATATTTAAATATAAAATTATTTTTTAATTTATTTAATTCAATTAGAATATATATTTTAAATATAATATAATATAATAAACATTTTGACTTCAATATAAAAATGTTGTTATAATAGATCATGTGACGATTTTTGACATTTTCTGTATTTAATTCTTTAAATAATAATAATAACTTAACCTTCACTATATAAATCATTACATTAATTAGAAATAAGCTTAAAATGCAACTAAATGTATTATATATTCTGATGTCACTGATTTACTTCAATATATGAAAGTATTTAAACGTAGAAGTTATTGTTGAAACAAAAGTATTTATGTCCATAAAAACATTTAAAGGTCGAAACTTTTGACTATTTTATGGAAATGTTTTTTTTAAGCATTAAATTATTTTCAAATTGAATTCAATATTTAAATATAAAATTATTTTTTAATTTATTTAATTCAATTAAAATATATATTTTAAATATAGAGTTTGATATTTTAATTCAAATAATAAACATTTTGACTTCAATATATAAAAATGTTGTTATAATAGATCATGTGACGATTTGTGACATTTTCTGTATTTAATTCTTTAAATAATAATAATAATTTAACCTTCACTATAGAAATCATTACATTAATTAAAAATAATCTTAAATGCAACTAAATGTATGAAATATTCTGATGTCACTGATTTACTTCCATATGAAAGTATTTAAACGTAGAAATTATTGTTGAAACAAAAGTATTTCTGTCCATAAAAACATTTAAAGGTCGAAACTTTTGACTATTTTATGGAAATGTTGCCTTTTTTTTAAGCGTTAAATTATTTTCAAATTTAATTCAATATTTAGATATAAAATTAGTTTTTAATTTATTTAATTCAATTAGAATATATATTTTAAATATAATATAATATAATAAACATTTTGACTTCAATATATAAAAAGGTTGTTATAATAGATCATGTGACGATTTGTGACGTTTTCTGTATTTAATTCTTTAAATAATAATAATAACTTAACCTTCACTATAGAAATCATTACATTAATTATAAATAAGCTTAAAATGCAACTAAATGTATGAAATATTCTGATGTCACTGATTTACTTCCATATGAAAGTATTTAAACGTAGAAGTTATTGTTGAAACAAAAGTATTTCTGTCCATAAAAACATTTAAAGGTCGAAACTTTTGACTATTTTGTGGAAATGTTGCCTTTTTTTTAAGCATTAAATTATTTTCAAATTGAATTCAATATTTAAATATAAAATTAGTTTTTAATTTATTTAATTCAAATAAAATATATATTTTAAATATAGAGTTTGATATTTTAATTCAAATAATAAACATTTTGACTTCAATATAAAAATGTTGTTATAATAGATCATGTGACGATTTGTGACATTTTCTGTATTTAATTCTTTAAATAATAATAATAATAATTTAAACTTTCACTATAGAAATCATTACATTAATTATAAATAATCTTAAATGCAACTAAATGTATTATATATTCTGAAGCCACTGATTTACTTCCATATGAAAGTATTTAAACGTAGAAGTTATTGTTGAAACAAAAAGTATTTCTGTCCATAAAAACATTTAAAGGTCGAAACTTTTGACTATTTTATGGAAATGTTGCCTTTTTTTTAAGCATTACATTATTTTCAAATTGAATTCAATATTTAGATATAAAATTCGTTTTTAATTTATTTAATTCAATTAGAATATATATTTTAAATATAATATAATATAATAAACATTTTGACTTCAATATATAAAAATGTTGTTATAATAGATCATGTGACGATTTGTGACATTTTCTGTATTTAATTCTTTAAATAATAATAATAATAATTTAACCTTTTACTATAGAAATCATTACATTACTTAAAAATAATCTTAAATGCAACTAAATGTATTATATATTCTGATGTCACTGATTTACTTCCATATGAAAGTATTTAAACGTAGAAGTTATTGTTGAAACAAAAGTATTTCTGTCCATAAAAACATTTAAAGGTCGAAACTTTTGACTATTTTATGGAAATGTTTTTTTTAAGCATTAAATTATTTTCAAATTGAATTCAATATTTAAATATAAAATTATTTTTTTATTTATTTAATTCAATTAGAATATATATTTTAAATATAATATAATATAATAAACATTTTGACTTCAATATATAAAAAGGTTGTTATAATAGATCATGTGACGATTTGTGACATTTTCTGTATTTAATTCTTTAAATAATAATAATAATTTAACCTTCACTATAGAAATCATTACATTAATTATAAATAATCTTAAAATGCAACTAAATGTATGAAATATTCTGAAGCCACTGATTTACTTCCATATGAAAGTATTTAAACGTAGAAGTTATTGTTGAAACAAAAGTATTTCTGTCCATAAAAACATTTAAAGGTCGAAACTTTTGACTATTTTATGGAAATGTTGCCTTTTTTTTAAGCATTAAATTATTTTCAAATTGAATTCAATATTTAGATATAAAATTAGTTTTTAATTTATTTAATTCAATTAAAATATATATTTTAAATATAGAGTTTGATATTTTAATTCAAGTAATAAACATTTTGACTTCAATATATAAAAATGTTGTTATAATAGATCATGTGACGATTTTTGACATTTTCTGTATTTAATTCTTTAAATAATAATAATAATTTAACCTTCACTATAGAAATCATTACATTACTTTAAAATAATCTTAAAATGCAACTAAATGTATGAAATATTCTGATGTCACTGATTTACTTCCATATGAAAGTATTTAAACGTAGAAGTTATTGTTGAAACAAAAGTATTTCTGTCCATAAAAACATTAAAAAAAACAGTAAACATTGGAGTCAAACCTTCCTCGGTGAGAGTGTAGCTGGACGAGACTCCTTCAGTGCTGCTGACCACGCAGGAGAAGGTGCCCAGGTCCTCCAGGGAGGGCTGGTTGAAGATGGCTCTGGACCTGCAGACGAGAACCTGTCAGCGCCGTCTTGGCTCCAAGGTCGCGGGTTCAGACTCGACGACACCGACCTGCCCTTCTCCGTGACGATGGTGAGGCGGGACGTGTCGCTGATCTCCCGGTAGTTCTTGGACCAGATGAACTGCGAGTCCTGGCTCAGCTCGGCGCACTCGAAGACCATGGAGATGACGCCGTCGTCGTCCACGTCCACGTAGATCTCCTGGGTTCCTGCGGGAGGTCAAGGTCAGATTGAAGGTCAGATCGTTCTACTTCGAAAAGGTCCAGGAACCGTCTTCTCTACTGACCGGGGCGGGTCTGGGCCAACACCGGACCCAGAGCCGCGGACGCCGACCCGACTCCGGCGAGGTTCTGGGCTCGGACCCGGAAGAAGTAGTTCCCACCGGGTGTGAGTCGGCTCACCTGGAGAAGATCCAGAATGAAGCTCCAGATGAAGGAGCCGTGACCTTCTGGTCCTCACCTTCATGTACTTGCCCAGGACCGCCTTCTCGTGGACGGCCCTCCAGTTCTCCTCGCTCGCCTCCTTCACGTCCAGGTAGTAGCCGTTGACCGCCGTGCGCCCGTTGAACGTGGGCGGCTCCCAGAGGACCACGACCGAGGAGTCCCGGACCTCCAGCACGTGAAGACCCACGGGGACTCCTGGTGAACATCATGTATGGAAGTTCAAGAGTGACGTCAGAATATTGAACAAAAAACCTTTGAATTATAATGAATAATAGAATTTAATCATTTCTATAGTTAAATGTGTTGTTTTTTAAACAATTTAATAATTAATAGAGTTTAATATTATTAAAAAATATATATTCTAAATTCAATGTATTTTAATTTATAGTATTTTCAATTCAATATTTAAATATATATATATATAATATAGACACCAGAAAAAACCAACAGAGCTCAGAGATACTGGATCTTATTTCCAGCCAATCATGGACCAGAAGACGATCATGTGACGTCGAAGCACTGGAACGATTATAACATTTTTATACTGAATTTAAAAGACGAAAAAATTCTTATTCAGATGTTTGTTTTTTTTATTAATTTTTTTTAAAATTTCTAATTAAAAAATATAGAATTTAATAAATACATTTGAAAATATTGTTTTTTTTACAAAACTTAGTTTGATATTTAAAAAAACAAAAAACATTTAAATTCAATCTATTTTGAAAATCTTCAACCACTTAAATTCAACTATTAAAAGATAAATTCAACCTTGAATACAGAAAATATTTAATTAATTTATTCATAAAAATATAATTAACCTCCAAAGGTAAATCTTTTTTAATACGATTATTAAAAATGCTTAAAAGAGTTTAAAAAAAGTCGAAGCACTGGAACGATTATAACATTTTTATACTGAATTTAAAAGATTAGATTAAAAAATATTAAGATTTCTTTTGTTGTTTTTTTACTAAAATAATTAATTTCTATGTAAAAAAAAATATAGTATTTAATAAATACATTTGAATATTTTTTAAAAAAGGGATGATTTTTTTAACACTAAGTTTGATATTTAATTAAAGAAAAAAACAACTTTAAATTCAATATAAAAACTGTGTGTAAAAAATAATGAATGTATTTTGAAAATTAAGGTTAAGGATTAAGGATTAAGGTAAAACTTTATTGATCCCTCAGGAGGTCTCCTTTGGGAAATTGTTTTTTACCAATAGCCAGCAATTTTTCATAAACAATAAAAAAAATAATACATAAAAAATAAAATAAGAAGAACATAAAGAGGAAGAACAAGATGACACAATCTAAGTCTAAAGACAAAGACAAAGAACATAGGTCAAGGAAAGAAAAACAACAAAGACAAAGATACAGAGACTAACATGGAACAGAACATCCAGATACTTTCACTCCACTCCTGCCCCCGAACTCAGAATTGTACAATTTAATAGCCCGAGGGATGAATGAGTCCCTGAGTCTATTTGTTTTGCACCTGGGTAGGAGCATTCGTGCACTCATTCTGCTTCTCTGCTCACTGATGACAGTGTTCAGAGGATGACTGTCATCATCCATGATGGACAGTAGTTTGTTCAATGATATCCTCTCAGCAACTGTCACCAGTGAGTCCAGCTTCATTCCAACCACAGAACCAGCCCTCCTGATCAACCTGTCCAACCTGTTGACACTCCTCTTGGACACATTTCCACCCCAACACACCACAGCATAGAACAGGACACTGGCCACCACAGACTGGTAGAACATGCAGAGGAGCTTCTTGCAGATGTTAAATGATCGAAGCCTCCTCAGAAAGTACAGTCTACTCTGAACCTTCTTATACACATGGTCTGTGTTGCAGGACCAGTCCAGTTTACTGTCCATCCACACACCGAGGTACTTATAGTTGTCCACTATCTCCACCTCGTCGCCTCTGATGGACACTGGACGTGGCTTTGTCCTGGACCTCCCGAAATCCAAGACCAGCTCCTTGGTTTTTGAGGTGTTCAGCTGCAAGTGGTTCCTCTCACTCCAGTCCACAAAGTCACGTATCAGACTCCTGTACTCGTCTTCGACGAAATCTTCAACCACTTAAATTCCACCATTAAAAAAAAATTCAACCTTGAATATATAAAATATTTAATTCATTTATTCAATAAAAATATATTCAAACTTTCAAAACAAATCTTTTTTAACATCGATTATTAAAAATGCTTAAAAACGACAACATTACGGTGAGAAAGATTATTAATCGTCTTTGCTGCTTACTCCCTGATGGGAGTTGCGGGGAGTCTATCCCAGTTACCTCGGGCGAGAGGCAGCGGACACCCTGGACAGGACCCCAGACCCACCATTCACACACACACTCATACCTACGGACAAGTTCTGGAGTGTCCGGAGTAAACCCAGGAAACACAAACACACAAACTCCACACAGAAAGTTTCCTCCCAACAGATAAACCTCCATAAGGGTCTGAAGCTCCAGGACCTCACCCGGGACAGTGATGGTCCACTCCTTACACTCCAGAGCCGCACTGGCCACAGAAGCTCTGCTGACTCCGGCCAAGTTCATGGCTCGAACCTGGAACTGGTAGAAGACGTTCTCCTTCAGGTTCTCCGCCTGAGCAGGAGGAACGAGGGATGAGAAAACGAGTGTAAACGAGTGTAAACGACGAGAGAAGATCTGAAGAACCTTGTAGGAGGTGCTGCTCAGAGCCTGGAGGTTCATCTCGTGCCACTTCCCGACCACGTCGCCCTTCAGCGTCCTGTAGTCCACGAAGTATCCTCGCACGTCGGCGCCGCCGTCGCTGGCCGGAGCCTTCCAGCCCAGCACCATGTAGTCCCGGGCAGCCTCCTGCAGGGTCACCGCCGTCGGCTTCCCGGGGACCGCTGTGTGCGGACGAGTGTGTCACGACTACACAACTACACACTCAGCTGTACAAGTACGTGAACACACACTACACACTGATGTACACACGTATGTGCACACACACTACACACTGTTGTACACAAGTACGTGCACACACACTACACACTGTTGTACACACGTATGTGCACACACACTACACACTGATGTACACACGTATGTGCACACACACTACACACTGTTGTACACACAAGTACGTGCACACACACTACACACTGATGTACACACGTATGTGCACACACACTACACACTGTTGTACACAAGTACGTGCACACACACTACACACTGTTGTACACAAGTACGTGCACACGAAGACACATGAAGACACATGAAGACACACGAAGACACATGAAGACACACGAAGACACATGAAGACACACGAAGACACACAAAGACACACGAAGACACATGAAGACACACGAAGACACACGAAGACACATGAAGACACATGAAGACACACAAAGACACATGAAGACACATGAAGACACATGAAGACACACAAAGACACATGAAGACACACGAAGACACACGAAGACACATGAAGACTCATGAAGACACACAAAGACACACAAAGACACATGAAGACACACAAAGACACATGAAGACACATGAAGACACACAAAGACACACGAAGACACATGAAGACACATGAAGACACATGAAGACACATGAAGACACATGAAGACACACGAAGACACACAAAGACACACAAAGACACACGAAGACTCATGAAGACACACAAAGACACATGAAGACACATGAAGACACACGAAGACACACGAAGATACACGAAGACACACGAAGACACACGAAGACACATGAAGACTCATGAAGACACACAAAGACACAGGAAGACACATGAAGACACACAAAGACACATGAAGACACATGAAGACACATGAAGACACACGAAGATACACAAAGACACACGAAGACACACGAAGACACACGAAGACTCATGAAGACACACAAAGACACACGAAGACACATGAAGACACACAAAGACACATGAAGACACATGAAGACACATGAAGACACACGAAGACTCATGAAGACACACGAAGACACACGAAGACACATGAAGACACATGAAGACACACGAAGACACATGAAGACACATGAAGACACACAAAGACACACGAAGACACATGAAGACACATGAAGACACATGAAGACACATGAAGACACATGAAGACACACGAAGACTCATGAAGACACACAAAGACACACAAAGACACATGAAGACACACGAAGACACATGAAGACTCATGAAGACACACAGACACACGAAGACACATGAAGACACACAAAGACACACAAAGACACACGAAGACTCATGAAGACACACGAAGACACATGAAGACACATGAAGACATATGAAGACACACGAAGACACACGAAGATACACGAAGACACATGAAGACACATGAAGACACACGAAGACACACGAAGACACATGAAGACACACGAAGACACACAAAGACACACGAAGACTCATGAAGACACACAAAGACACACGAAGACACATGAAGACACACGAAGACACACGAAGACACATGAAGACACACAAAGACACACAAAGACACATGAAGACACATGAAGACACACAAAGACACATGAAGACACACAAAGACACATGAAGACACATGAAGACACACGAAGACACATGAAGACACATGAAGACACATGAAGACACACGAAGACACACGAAGACACATGAAGACACACGAAGACACACGAAGACACACGAAGACACATGAAGACACACGAAGACACATGAAGACACATGAAGACTCATGAAGACACACAAAGACACACGAAGACACACGAAGACACATGAAGACACACAAAGACACATGAAGACACATGAAGACACACAAAGACACACGAAGACACATGAAGACACATGAAGACACACGAAGACACATGAAGACACATGAAGACACACGAAGACACATGAAGACACATGAAGACTCATGAAGACACATGAAGACTCATGAAGACACACAAAGACACATGAAGACACATGAAGACACACAAAGACACACAAAGACACATGAAGACACATGAAGACACACGAAGACTCATGAAGACACACGAAGACACATGAAGACACATGAAGACACACAAAGACACATGAAGACACATGAAGACACATGAAGACACACGAAGACACATGAAGACACATGAAGACACACGAAGACACATGAAGACACATGAAGACACACGAAGACACATGAAGACACATGAAGACTCATGAAGACACATGAAGACTCATGAAGACACACAAAGACACATGAAGACACATGAAGACACACAAAGACACACAAAGACACATGAAGACACATGAAGACACACGAAGACTCATGAAGACACACAAAGACACATGAAGACACATGAAGACACATGAAGACACACGAAGACACACGAAGATACACGAAGACACATGAAGACACATGAAGACACACGAAGACACACGAAGACACATGAAGACACACGAAGACACACAAAGACACACGAAGACTCATGAAGACACACAAAGACACACGAAGACACATGAAGACACACAAAGACACATGAAGACACACAAAGACACATGAAGACACATGAAGACACATGAAGACACACGAAGACACATGAAGACACATGAAGACACACAAAGACACATGAAGACACACAAAGACACACGAAGACACATGAAGACACATGAAGACACACGAAGACACATGAAGACACATGA
This sequence comes from Callionymus lyra, assembly GCF_982586985.1. Classification (NCBI taxonomy): domain Eukaryota; kingdom Metazoa; phylum Chordata; class Actinopteri; order Syngnathiformes; family Callionymidae; genus Callionymus; species Callionymus lyra. The sequence goes on from NC_141833.1 coordinate 22,347,668, forward strand.
AGACACACGAAGACACATGAAGACACATGAAGACTCATGAAGACACATGAAGACACATGAAGACACATGAAGACACACGAAGACACATGAAGACACATGAAGACACATGAAGACACACGAAGACACACAAAGACACATGAAGACACACGAAGACACACGAAGACACACAAAGACACATGAAGACACACGAAGACACATGAAGACACATGAAGACTCATGAAGACACACAAAGACACACGAAGACACACGAAGACACATGAAGACACACAAAGACACATGAAGACACATGAAGACACACAAAGACACACGAAGACACATGAAGACACATGAAGACACACGAAGACACATGAAGACACATGAAGACACACAAAGACACATGAAGACACATGAAGACTCATGAAGACACATGAAGACTCATGAAGACACACGAAGACACATGAAGACACATGAAGACACACGAAGACACACAAAGACACATGAAGACACATGAAGACACACGAAGACTCATGAAGACACACGAAGACACATGAAGACACATGAAGACACACTAAGACACACTAAGACACACGAAGACACATGAAGACACACGAAGACGCATAAAGACACATGAAGACACACAAAGACACATGAAGACACATGAAGACACACGAAGACACATGAAGACACATGAAGACACACAAAGACACATGAAGACACACGAAGACACATGAAGACACATGAAGACATATGAAGACACACGAAGACTCATGAAGACACATGAAGACACATGAAGACACACGAAGACACATGAAGACACATGAAGACTCATGAAGACACATGAAGACACATGAAGACACACAAAGACACATGAAGACACATGAAGACACACGAAGACACATGAAGACACATAAAGACACATGAAGACACATGAAGACACATGAAGACACACGAAGACACAAGAAGACACATAAAGACACATGAAGACACATGAAGACACATGAAGACACACGAAGACACATGAAGACACATAAAGACACATGAAGACACATGAAGACACATGAAGACACATGAAGACATATGAAGACAGATGAAGACACATGAAGACACATGAAGACACATGAAGACACACGAAGACACATGAAGACACACAAAGACACACAAAGACACATGAAGACACATGAAGACACACGAAGACACATGAAGACACATGAAGACTCATGAAGACTCATGAAGACACATGAAGACACATGAAGACACACGAAGACACATGAAGACTCATGAAGACACACAAAGACACATGAAGACACACGAAGACACATGAAGACACATAAAGACACATGAAGACACACAAAGACACATGAAGACACATGAAGACACACGAAGACACATGAAGACACATGAAGACTCATGAAGACTCATGAAGACACATGAAGACACATGAAGACACACGAAGACACATGAAGACTCATGAAGACACATGAAGACACACGAAGACACATGAAGACACACGAAGACACATGAAGACACACGAAGACACATGAAGACACATGAAGACACACGAAGACACATGAAGACACATGAAGACTCATGAAGACTCATGAAGACACATGAAGACACATGAAGACACACGAAGACACATGAAGACACATGAAGACACACGAAGACACATGAAGACACATGAAGACACACGAAGACACATGAAGACACACGAAGACTCATGAAGACACACGAAGACACATGAAGACACATGAAGACACATGAAGACACACGAAGACACATGAAGACACATGAAGACACACGAAGACACATGAAGACACAAGAAGACTCATGAAGACACACGAAGACACATGAAGACACATGAAGACACATGAAGACACACGAAGACACATGAAGACACATGAAGACACACGAAGACACATGAAGACACACGAAGACTCATGAAGACACACGAAGACACATGAAGACACATGAAGACACATGAAGACACACGAAGACACATGAAGACACATGAAGACACACGAAGACTCATGAAGACACACGAAGACACATGAAGACACACGAAGACTCATGAAGACACACGAAGACACATGAAGACACATGAAGACTCATGAAGACACACGAAGACACATGAAGACACACAAAGACACACAAAGACACATGAAGACACATGAAGACACACGAAGACACATGAAGACACATGAAGACTCATGAAGACTCATGAAGACACATGAAGACACATGAAGACACACGAAGACACATGAAGACTCATGAAGACACACAAAGACACATGAAGACACATGAAGACACACGAAGACACATGAAGACACATGAAGACACACGAAGACACATGAAGACACATGAAGACTCATGAAGACTCATGAAGACACATGAAGACACATGAAGACACACGAAGACACATGAAGACTCATGAAGACACACGAAGACACATGAAGACACATGAAGACACACGAAGACACATGAAGACACACGAAGACACATGAAGACACATGAAGACACACGAAGACACATGAAGACACATGAAGACTCATGAAGACTCATGAAGACACATGAAGACACATGAAGACACACGAAGACACATGAAGACTCATGAAGACACACGAAGACACATGAAGACACATGAAGACACACGAAGACACATGAAGACACAAGAAGACTCATGAAGACACACGAAGACACATGAAGACACATGAAGACACATGAAGACACACGAAGACACATGAAGACACATGAAGACACACGAAGACACATGAAGACACAAGAAGACTCATGAAGACACACGAAGACACATGAAGACACATGAAGACACATGAAGACACACGAAGACACATGAAGACACATGAAGACACACGAAGACACATGAAGACACACGAAGACTCATGAAGACACACGAAGACACATGAAGACACATGAAGACACATGAAGACACACGAAGACACATGAAGACACATGAAGACACACGAAGACTCATGAAGACACACGAAGACACATGAAGACACATGAAGACTCATGAAGACACACGAAGACACATGAAGACACATGAAGACACCTAAAGACACTCACCCACTGCTGCCTTCACCACCACGGCCTCAGACTCGCAGGAGCTCTGACTGTATCCGGCCGCGTTCACCGCCTTCACCCTGAACACGCAGCTGGACTCGCAGACCAGCCCGTGACACACGAACCTGAGAGAACGATCGGGTCAGAACACCAGACTCTCCTCGACCTCCCGCGACCTTTCACCTGGTGTCCTTCACAGGCTTGTTGTTGCAGGGGGTCCAGGCGCCCGAGCCCGCCTCCTGGTACTCCACGTAGTACCCGGCCAGCTGCTTCACGTCCTTGGACGCCCCCCAGTGGACGACCACGGAGGTGTCGGTGTTCCTGGTGGCGACCGGGGAGCCCGGGGTCGAAGGCAGGTCTGTGGTCCAGGAGAAGGTTAGAAACAAATTACATTTTAAGATCTTCTCCTCCTTAAAATACACTTTTCTGATTTTAAGGTAGAAAAAAAGGGGGAAATAACACAAAAATTAACAAAAACAATAATTATAAAAACCACAAACGTTCGTAAGAAAAAACATTTCGGGCTAAAACGACCAAGAGATTCTCAGGCTTGAGCTTAAAAAAAAACACAAATTTTCTCTCCGACTAAAAACACAAATATTGTCAGAGTAAATACATTTTCAGGCCAAAAACAAACAAAAACTTCACCAGGCTAAAAAAATATATATATTCTCAGGCTAAAAAAACAAAAATATTCTCAGGCAAATAAGAAAACAAATAAACAAATATTCTCAAGTTAACAAACACAAACATTCTCAAGTTAAAAAACAAACATTCTCAAGTCTAACAAACACAAACATTCTCAAGTTAAAAACACAAACATTCTAAAGTTAAAAACAAACACAAAAATTCTCAAGTTAAAAACACAAACATTCTAAAGTTAAAAACACAAATATTCTCAAGTCTAACAAACACAAACATTCTTAAGTCTAACAAACACAAATATTCTCAAGTTAACAAAAACAAATATTCTCAAGTTAAAAACAAACACAAACATTCTCAAGTTAAAAACACAAACATTCTCAAGTTAAAAACAAACACAAACATTCTCAAGTTAAAAACACAAATATTCTTAAGTCTAACGAACACAAACATTCTCAAGTCAACAAACACAAACATTCTCAAGTTAAAGACACAAACATTCTCAAGTTAAAAACACAAACATTCTCAAGTTAACGAACACAAACATTCTCAAGTTAAAAACACAAACATTCTAAAGTTAAAAACACAAACATTCTCAAGTTAAAAACACAAACATTCTCAAGTTAAAAACACAAACATTCTCAAGTCAACAAATACAAACATTCTCAAGTTAAAAACACAAACATTCTCAAGTTAAAAACACAAACATTCTCAAGTTAAAAACACAAACATTCTCAAGTTAAAAACACAAACATTCTCAAGTTAAAAACACAAACATTCTCAGGTCAAAAACACAAACATTCTCAAGTTAAAAACACAAATATTCTCAAGTTAAAAACACAAACATTCTCAAGTTAAAAACACAAACATTCTCAAGTTAAAAACACAAACATTCTCAAGTCAACAAACACAAACATTCTCAAGTTAAAAACACAAACATTCTCAAGTTAAAAACACAAACATTCTCAAGTCAACAAACACAAACATTCTCAAGTCAACAAACACAAACATTCTCAAGTCAACAAACACAAACATTCTCAAGTTAAAAACACAAACATTCTCAAGTCAACAAACACAAACATTCTCAAGTTAAAAACACAAACATTCTCAAGTCAACAAATACAAACATTCTGAAGTCAACAAACACAAACATTCTCAAGTTAAAAACACAAACATTCTCAAGTCAACAAACACAAACATTCTCAAGTTAAAAACACAAACATTCTCAAGTTAAAAAAATAAACATTCTCAAGTTTAAAACAAACACAAACATTCTCAAGTTAAAAGCACAAACACGTCAACAAACAACAAACACGTTATCAAGCAAACACAGGAACATAGAAACAAATATATGTATCTCCTCACCGAGCACGTCGCCCACAGTGATCTCCTCTGTCGACGCCGAAGCCTCACCAACACCCGCCGAGTTGCAGCATCGAACGCGGAAGCTGTACGACCTTCCTTCTGCGAGGTCGAACAGAGCGAAGCGAGGAGACTTGACCGGCATGTTGGTGTTGACGCGCTGCCAGGTGTCGCTGCCCGCCACGCACTGAGGACACAGGTGAGTAAGAGGACCACAGGTGAGTGCACGTGTCAATGAGGACCACAGGTGCGTGCACGTGTCAATGAGGACCACAGGTGAGTGCACGTGTCAATGAGGACCACAGGTGCGTGCACGTGTCAATGAGGACGACAGGTGCGTGCATGTGTCAATGAGGACCACAGGTGCGTGCACGTGTCAATGAGGACCACAGGTGCGTGCACGTGTCAATGAGGACGACAGGTGCGTGCATGTGTCAATGAGGACCACAGGTGAGTGCACGTGTCAATGAGGACCACAGGTGCGTGCACGTGTCAATGAGGACCACAGGTGAGTGCACGTGTCAATGAGGACCACAGGTGAGTGCACGTGTAAGAGGACCACAGGTGAGTGCACGTGTCAATGAGGACCACAGGTGCGTGCACGTGTCAATGAGGACCACAGGTGAGTGCACGTGTCAATGAGGACCACAGGTGCGTGCACGTGTCAATGAGGACGACAGGTGCGTGCATGTGTCAATGAGGACCACAGGTGCGTGCACGTGTCAATGAGGACCACAGGTGCGTGCACGTGTCAATGAGGACCACAGGTGCGTGCACGTGTCAATGAGGACCACAGGTGCGTGCACGTGTCAATGAGGACCACAGGTGAGTGCACGTGTCAATGAGGACCACAGGTGAGTGCACGTGTCAATGAGGACCACAGGGGCGTGCACGTGTCAATGAGGACCACAGGTGAGTGCACGTGTCAATGAGGACCACAGGTGAGTGCACGTGTCAATGAGGACCACAGGTGAGTGCACGTGTCAATGAGGACCACAGGTGAGTGCACGTGTCAATGAGGACGACAGGTGAGTGCACGTGTCAATGAGGACCACAGGTGCGTGCACGTGTAAGAGGACCACAGGTGCGTGCACGTGTAAGTGGACCACAGGTGAGTGCACGTGTCAATGAGGACCACAGGTGCGTGCACGTGTTCATTTATGATCGACATCCTACTCATGACGCCTTTTCTGGGGGTCCAGACGCAAATGTAAAGAACTCTTTGTCAATAAAGTTAAATTGTAATCGTGCGTTTAGTATAACAATGATTTAAAATGTACTTTAAATAATAATATGAACCTGAATAAATGTATGAATGTGAAAGATTTAAATAATACAAAAGTACAAAAACTCTTCTTTTCTTGATCTTGAATATATTTAATTAATAATTAATATTTTTTAATTTTTATGATGAAAACTTCAATATAAATATAAAAAAGTTTTCTTTTAGTTTATTTTTTTTGTAGATAATAAACTTAAACTTAACTTATTATGATTTTTTTTATTATTTGTCTGGGAAAGAAATATTTTATATTTCCATTAAATAAGTATTATATCATATTATATATAACATTAAAAAAATATATATATATATATATGTATATATATATATATATACTTAAAAAAAAGTTAAATTTACAAAATTTAACGTGTATTTATACCCAAAGTATAAAAATAATAAGAATAAAAAAAATCAGAAAATGAATTGTTTCCAGTATTTAAAAAGTAATTAATAATTAAAGTTTATAATTATATAAATTATATAATTATAAACTTTATAAACACCTGGTTTGACAACGAAGAATTAGTGAAAATAAAGAAAATCCATAAATAAATTCCATTTAAAAGTAACAAGATATCTATGAGGACAGAAGGACACCCTGGACAGGAGGCCAGGTCAGTACAGGTCACAGTTGTAATCAGACAACGACTCACCTACACAACTATGCTTTACCTTCTCGATGTAGTACATGACCCCCTCGTGACCTCTCTGCAGCGGCGGCTTCCAGGCCAGCACCACGTAGCTCTTGGTCGCCTCGGTAACGGCCACGTCGGAAGGTTCTCCGGGAACGACTCCGGCTGGAGACAGAACCGTGAGGCGGACGGAACCGGAACCGGAGGTTCTCCTGCTACCTACCCGTGTGGTCCTCCTCCGTGAACTTGATCATGCCGGTCCAGGGGGCCGAGGGTCCGGCTGTCACAGGACCGGGTGTAAGTTTTTTGACGTCACGCTTCGGGGTCGAGGTTCTTACCTCTCAGGCGAGCCCGGTCCGCCGGGTCCATGGCCAGCACCGGGTCCGAGACGCGGGACGGACGACTGACCCCCTGCTTGTTCAGAGCCCGGACCCGGAACAGGTAGGAGCGACCCTCCACCAGACCGGTGACCGGGAAGCGAGCGTACTTGACGGGCGCGTCGTTGCACTGAGCCCAGTGGTGAGTCCCGGTTTCACACCTGCAGGGATTCAACCGACAACCTTCAGGCTAGCAATTAAATCAACTTTCCTACTTTTAAGGTAGAAAAAACACAGAAATGAACAAAAACATTGAGAGGCTAAAAACGAAGAGATTCTCAGGCTTGTGCTAAAAAACACAAACTTTCTCTCTGACTAAAAAACACAACATTTTCCCCTTTTTTAGGCCAAAAACAGACATTCTTAGGCTTAAAAAAACACACAAACCTCCTATGGCTAAATACCCCAAATATTCTTAGGATAAAACAAA
>NC_141833.1:22360449-22362949 GCF_982586985.1 Callionymus lyra
ATTATAAAATAATTAATTAATCTTGTTTATATTTGAAAATACTTCATACATCTTATTTATATTATAAAATCATTCATTAATCTTGTTTATATTTGAAAATACTTCATACATCTTATTTATGTTATAAAATAATTCATTAATCTTGTTTATATTTGAAAATACTTCATACATCTTATTTATGTTATAAAATAATTCATTAATCTTGTTTATATTTGAAAATACTTCATACATCTTATTTATGTTATAAAATAATTCATTAATCTTGTTTATATTTGAAAATACTTCATACATCTTATTTATGTTATAAAATAATTAATTAATCTTGTTTATATTTGAAAATACTTCATACATCTTATTTATGTTATAAAATAATTAATTAATCTTGTTTATATTTGAAAATACTTCATACATCTTATTTATGTTATAAAATAATTCATTAATCTTGTTTATATTTGAAAATACTTGATACATCTTATTTATGTTATAAAATAATTAATTAATCTTGTTTATATTTGAAAATACTTCATACATCTTATTTATATTATAAAATAATTAATTAATCTTGTTTATATTTGAAAATACTTCATACATCTTATTTATATTATAAAATAATTAATTAATCTTGTTTATATTTGAAAATACTTCATACATCTTATTTATATTATAAAATAATTAATTAATCTTGTTTATATTTGAAAATACTTCATACATCTTATTTATGTTATAAAATAATTCATTAATCTTGTTTATATTTGAAAATACTTCATACATCTTATTTATATTATAAAATAATTAATTAATCTTGTTTATATTTGAAAATACTTCATACATCTTATTTATGTTATAAAATAATTCATTAATCTTGTTTATATTTGAAAATACTTCATACATCTTATTTATGTTATAAAATAATTAATTAATCTTGTTTATATTTGAAAATACTTATACATCTTATTTATGTTATAAAATAATTCATTAATCTTGTTTATATTTGAAAATACTTCATACATCTTATTTATGTTATAAAATAATTCATTAATCTTGTTTATATTCGAAAATACTTCATACATCTTATTTATATTATAAAATAATTCATTAATCTTGTTTATATTTGAAAATACTTCATACATCTTATTTATGTTATAAAATAATTCATTAATCTTGTTTATATTTGAAAATACTTCATACATCTTATTTATGTTATAAAATAATTCATTAATCTTGTTTATATTTGAAAATACTTCATACATCTTATTTATGTTATAAAATAATTCATTAATCTTGTTTATATTTGAAAATACTTCATACATCTTATTTATGTTATAAAATAATTCATTAATCTTGTTTATATTTGAAAATACTTCATACATCTTATTTATGTTATAAAATAATTCATTAATCTTGTTTATATTTGAAAATACTTCATAAATCTTATTTATGTTATAAAATAATTCATTAATCTTGTTTATATTTGAAAATACTTCATACATCTTATTTATGTTATAAAATAATTCATTAATCTTGTTTATATTTGAAAATACTTCATACATCTTATTTATGTTATAAAATAATTCATTAATCTTGTTTATATTTGAAAATACTTCATAAATCTTATTTATGTTATAAAATAATTCATTCATCTTGTTTATATTTGAAAATACTTCATACATCTTATTTATGTTATAAAATAATTAAAATAATCTTGTTTATATTTGAAAATACTTCATACATCTTATTTATATTATAAAATAATTAATTAATGTTGTTTATATTTGAAAATACTTCATACCTCTTATTTATGTTATAAAATAATTCATTAATGTTGTTTATATTTGAAAATACTTCATACATCTTATTTATGTTATAAAATAATTAATTAATCTTGTTTATATTTGAAAATACTTCATACATCTTATTTATATTATAAAATAATTAATTAATCTTGTTTATATTTGAAAATACTTCATACATCTTATTTATGTTTAGAATAATTCATTAATCATGTTTATGTTTGAAAATACTTCAATAATCGTGTTTACATTATAAAATACTTAATTAATCTTGTTTATATTTGAAAATACTTCATTATTTGTGTTTTTATTAGAAAATACCTCATTATTTGTGTTTACATTTGAAAATACTTCAAGAATCGTGTTTATATTATAAAAAAATTGATTAATCTTGTTTATATTTCAAAATACTTCAAAAATCGTGTTTATATTATAAAATACTTCATTAATTGTGTTTATATACGAAAATACTTCAATCATTGGTCTTTGTTCTTTGTGTTTATAGTTATGATTACATAATAATAAACAATTTACAAATAAATACACAAATATTGAAATATTTACAAATAAATAAACAAATATTGAAATATTTACAAATAAATACACAAATATTGAAACATTTATAAATAAATACACAAATATTGAAATATTTACAAATAAATACACAAATATTGAAATATTTACAAATAAATACACAAATATTGAAACAT